>NC_054485.1:2787434-2884934 GCF_017639515.1 Carcharodon carcharias
TTTGAGATTCATGTATCTTTCTCATTTGTGCATCAGCCCCTTGAGTGAAAAAAAAAATGGAAATCTGCCGCCCCTCCACCTCCCAAAAAAAGGGTTGGATAAGCCCGATCTGGGGTGGGGGGGAAGATGAGGAGAATTATTTTCACTCAGAGATTGGCTGGCAGCTCTTGGCAGGTGGGACTTCCCACCCCAGGCCCTTGATTTGGGGGAAAGCTCACAGTAAAAAGTGCCTGATCTGCACAATGCAGCAGGCCTTCCTGAAAAGAGGCAATCTGGGGTGTTGGGGGGCTTCTCACCAGCTCTCCAATCAGTGAGTGAGACCCCCTGCTGCCTTATATTAAACACCACCACAACTGTAAGAAAAAATATCCTGTCCACTGATTTGCATCATCAGTGAAAACATTGACCAATGATTGGAGTGTTTTTCAAGCTATTATAATATGAATTAATAGCCAAACACAAAACAGAATTTAAACTTTATTTCCTTAATTCATTTTAAAGAAAAATGCTCAAAACTACAACATATTTAAAGGAAGTTATTAAATCCACAAATGCCCTAAATTAACTAGCATCTATATATCTGTACAGAATGTATATATCATGTTAACAATCAAAAAGGAAAGTTTTGCCTTGAAAAGTTCAATGAATTTTGACTTGTATTCAGAAAGTCAATATCTTACTTCTGTTATTTTTAAAAAATATCTGCACTAATACAAGAGAATAAAAAAAAAGAGAAATAGTAATCCAATCACATCAATGAAGTTTAAAGAATTGTTTTTTCCATTTCTGTTAAGTTTCTGGATCCCAAAAAACATTTTTTAGTTGGAAAAAGTGGCCACTGAGGTTGCCAGACATCTACTGATGTCAATAATAATAAAAACAAAAAACTGCGGATGCTGGAAATCCAAAACAAAAACAGAATTACCTGGAAAAACTCAGCAGGTCTGGCAGCATCGGCGGAGAAGAAAAGAGTTGACGTTTCGAGTCTTCATGACCCTTCAGCAGAACAGAACAGGGTCATGAGGACTCGAAACGTCAACTCTTATCTTCTCCGCCGATGCTGCCAGACCTGCTGAGTTTTTCCAGGTAATTCTGTTTTTGTTTTGTTATCTATTGATGTCGGTTGTACTGACATTTTGTTATTAGGTGATAGAAGATACATTTTGTAGGATCAGAAGGCTGCATCAGTTCCACTTCACACAACACAAGCATACACACATCAAGCAAATTGATTTTCCTGCTCCCAATGGGATTACATTTACTTGTTCATTTATTTTCACTTTATTTGCAATGAAAGCAAATATACTAATATAACTACATCACTGTCACTTCACGTTACAGCTAAAATACTTTTTGTCCTGTGTGGAATACAACATAGACACATTTTAATACAAAAGCAAAATATTGCAGCTGCTGGCCATCTGAAATAAAAACAGAAAATGCTAGAAAAACTCAGCAGATCTAACAGTATCTGTGGGGAGAGAAACAAAGTTAACGTTTCAAGTCCGTATGACTCTTCTTCAGAGCAACGTTTTCCTGTTTTTTTAAAAAAAAGATTACCAATAAAATGTTGCTGCACTATTCCTCTCAGTCCTAATACACTATACAATGGAGGCCAATATTATTTTCAACCATTAGACATGGGGTCAGTTTTTTGGAATTGTAGAGAAAGGGTTCACTTCAAGGAGCTAAAGACAAAACAATGCACTTGCCTAGATGAGTGCAGCTCCAACAACACTCAAGAAGCTCAATCTCAATAGCATCCAGGGCAAAACAACTCAATAGATTGGCCCCTTAAACATTCACTCCCTCCACCGTCAATGCACGGTAGCAGCAGTGTGTACCAACTACAGGATGCACTGCAGGAATTCACCAAGGCTCCTTAGGCTGCACCTTCCACAACCTCTAGAACTAGAAGGTCAAGAGCAGCAGACATTCTAGGAATTATCATTGACCAGGAACTGAACTGGACTAGCCAAATAATTACTGTGGCTGCAAGAGTAGGTCAGAGGCTGGGAACTCTGCGCAGCATAACTCACCTCCTGACTCCCCAAAGCCTGTCCACCATCTACAAGGCACAAATCAGGGATGTAAAACCATAAGACCATAAGACATAGGAGCAGAAATTAGGCCATTCAGCCCATCGAGTCTGCTCCGCCATTCAATCATGGCTGATAAGTTTCTCAACCCCATTCTCCCGCCTTCTCCCCGTAACCTTTGATCCCCTTACCAATCAAGAACCTATCTATCTCCGTCTTAAATACACTCAATGACCCGGCCTCCACAGCCTTCTGTGGCAATGAATTCCATAGATTCACCACTCTCTGGCTAAAGAAGTTTCTCCTCATCTCTGTTCTAAAAGGTCTTCCCTTTACTCTGAGGCTGTGCCCTCGGGTCCTAGTCTCTCCTACTAATGGAAACATCTTCCCCACATCCACTCTATCCAGGCCTTTCAGTATTCTGTAAGTTTCAATCAGATCCCCCCTCATCCTTCTAAACTCCATCGAGTATAGACCCAGAGTCCTCAAACGTTCCTCATTTGTTAAGCCTTTCATTCCTGGGATCGTTTTCGTGAACCTCCTCTGGACCCTCTCCAGGGCCAACACATCCTTCCTGAGATACGGGGCCCAAAATTGCTCACAATATTCTAAATGTGGTCTGACCAGAGCCTTATAAAGCCTCAGCAGCACATCCCGGCTTTTATATTCTAGTGTGAATACTCCCCACTTGCCTGAATAAGTGCAGCTCCAACAACACTCAAAAAGCTTGATGCCATCCAGGATAAAGCAGCCTGCATGATTGGCATCCCCTCCACCACCATGCACAGTGGCATCAGTGCATACCATATACAAGATGCACTGCAACAACTCACCAAGGTTTCTTCAGCAGCACCTATCAAACCCACAATCTCTACCACCTAGAAGGACAAAGGCAGCAGATAGATGGGAACACCACCACCTGCAAGTCCCCCTCCAAGTCACTCACCTTCCTGACTTGGAAATATATCACTGTTCTTTCATTGTCGCTGGGTCAAAATCCTGGAACTCCCTCCCTAACAGCACTGTGGGTGTACCTACACCACACAAACTGCAGTGGATCAAAATGGCAGCTCACCGCCTTCTTCTCAAGGGTAATTAGGGATGGGCAATAAATGCTGGCCCAGCCAGCGAAGCCCACATCCCATGAATGAATAAAAAAAAGAGAACGAATAAAAAAAAGATGGGGGTGGCATTACTTCCAATAAAGATTTTGTCCCTTCTGTCCAATCAGTTAGCTGCATCCCTGATGTGGAAGATTTTGCATGGTGTACTATCTCATGGCCTGGTTCAGACTGTTTTAGACAGATCCCAAGTGTGGCAGACTGTTCTTGGACTCCAACATGTAACTTCTAGTTTGAAAGCCAGAGCTATAATCATTAGGCTAAAAGAGCACCAGTAAATTTCACTAATTCTAAAAGATTGACTGAATTAAAATAGAAGCTCTTTCAAAAGAAAAAACATTTAAAAGAGATTCGATAATGTAGCATAAATATTTCAACTAAAGGTTGTGCATTTCTAAATTATAAATTTATGCTACATTAAATTATAAAAATTATTCAGGGCCAGCAGAAGCTATTAGAATATTGTATACTTTGCTTTTTCCTTTCATTGTTTACCATAATTGTATCAGGTGTGCTGATTGAAAGTGAAACGATGACTCACAGCAATTGGAAAGCAAATGTAATTCTGTTGATAGAGGAATTGTTGAGCTCATAAGCTAATTGCAATAAGACAAGTACTTTATTATGGTACCTACAAGTCAGACAATTGGGTGATAAACCTCTAGAAGCACATCCTTTATCTACTCGATACTTTGCAATAGGATCTTAATATTCAACAGGTTGTACTGTAAATCCAAGACACATTTCACGCAATTAATCAGCATCCCGATTGTGTTTGATAAGTTTGAATTTTAACTCTGGTATTGTTAGATGAAAAATATGCAATTGAACTCTGAACAAATCTTTAAAAAGATCCAATTTGGTGCAATTCATTTCTAATAAACCCATTCAACGAGAGGACGGGTAGGAGTTTCCTCAGAGCTGTGCACACTCCAGAAGTGTGACGGAAATCCCAATTACACACATAAGCGGCACGTCCACCACAGTTCCGTGAAGTTATCCACCTGAGTGGGAGCAGATCTGAGGAAATTTCTAACCTCTTGTCTCAATGAAAAAAAAATCGGTTCACACTTTTTTTTTCCCTAAGTGCCTATGGTGCAGTTGGGAATAATATCGAAACCACAGTCAATTATCACTTCCAGATAAAATGGCCACTCCAAGATTCCCTTGGCCAATCAGTATTTTAGTTGGGCAACCAAGTTACGAACCGAAGTTTATCCCACCCACTCCACCCAATTCCAGTAGCTCTCAAGAAATTATTTCAGAGTTTCTATTCCCAAACAATGTTTACGGCTCCAGGGTACAAGGTACTGTTAAGGCTGTTGCTGGTATTGAGATTCAGTGGCTGTGAAGAAATCCTCCAGTACACTTTGCAGAAATTCAAATGTTGGCCGATCTTCGGGTTTCTCTCTCCAGCAACGCATCATTACTTCATAAAGTTCTTGGGTACAGTTATCAGGGGCTGGCATTCGATAACCCTGCTCCAAATTCTGAATGACTTCAGGGTTGGTCATTCCTACAGATAACAATAGAGAGAGGTGAAGATTGACCAATTCAGAGAGAAAGTAAACAAGTAATTATATGACAGGCAAATCTAGAGAAAAAGGAGTGTTTCATTTCAAATATAAGCATTGAGAGCTTATTAACTCCCCTGAGAAAGGTTCCACATGCCCAATGATCACTAAAGTACCATGGGCAAGAGACACAACAGCTTTGGTTAAGTCAGAAACCCTCCACAAAAGTCAAATAACCAAAAGGTAGAAATAAACAAAATTCAGATAGTTATAAATTTACTCACAGGTCCAGCTATATTGATAAGGATGCAGCCCACTGAACAATATACAGAAAATTCAAATCTTATGCAGTTACGCAAGTTTGTGAAGAGTATATGGAAAATTCCAAATCGATAACCTCCATCTTGATTAAATCAGTTAAATGCATTGCATGTATTGGCTACAGTGTTGTTTAAAGTTGCCGTCAAATACAGTAAGTTCTCAATGAGTCAAATCCCAGGGGAGACCCCTTCAAAATCAGGCTAAGTGCAGCTTCATGATAGCTGAGGAGGCCCAATTTGCCACATGAAAATGCCTGTGTGACCCACTATGCCTACAAATGCTTCTAATGCTTACAGGGCTAGATTTTACATGCCCCCAGCCGGCAAGTTTTTGGTGGGGGGTGTGGGTGGGCACGCCACCAACTTCCAGCCCACCCTCAAGCTCACCCTCATAATATGGGTGATGGGGGGGGGCAGGTGCCAAAATTGGCAACCTGCCCACCATATTTAAATAAATAACCAAGGGTCAATTGAGCTCATTAACAAGCCAAAAGGTGGCTCATGCCATTATATGGTTGGCATGGGCAGTGGGATGGGAGTGTGCAGCTGGTGTTTTTAAAAGCTTTATAAAAGGGCAGGAAGGAAGGAGGGTGCTATCTTTGAGGGGGGGGGGGGAGTGCCCTTTGCTCATCGGGGGGCAGGCCCCTAAGATAGTACTCCTCCATTCTTCCTATCCACCGGCTCTATAAAGCACACCAACACCAACACCTGCCTCTCTGCCTAAACCTTGCCCGCCCAAGACCCAGACTTAGCTTGCTCTGGGGGGGCTTCTTCTTGGGGCTGGTTGCAGTGCCCACTAATAACGTTCTTGGTGCTACCGGGACTGTTGGAGCTGCCAGACAATCCGATTGGCCCACAGCTTCCAAGGCGAGACTTCCTCTTCAGTGAGGGGTGGAAGTCCCACCAGCCGCAGGGTGGGGTAGTGTGGAGTGAGTCAGCTCCACACTGACCTTGCTCCCGATGGAGGGTGTGGGTTGGTGAAGGGAGTTTGGTGGGGGCGGGGGTGGGGGGTAAGCCCACCTCCCATAATATGCTGCCACTGGGCAGGATATTGAATTTGGCGAGTGGGTGGAGGTGGGGGGGGGGGGGGGGCAGCACCCGCTTGCCGACAAGTAAAATGAGGCGGGATCACGTCAGGCGGAACTCCCGATATCACCCGTCTCACTTCAACTTTGAGGTGGGCAGGGGAGCAGCCGAATCTGTTGTGCACCCGCCGACCTGTCAAGGGCCAATTGAGGCCATTTATAAACTAATTGAAAACAAAAATAAAAATACCTGGAAAAACTCAGCAGGTCGGCAGCATCTGCGGAGAGCAGTTTTTTGCTTTTATATAAACTAATTTCAGTAGCTAAAGGACCTGCCCGTCTACCCTTAGGGTTAGTGGGCAGACTGGGAGCCCTGGCGGGTTTCAGAGAAAGCGTCAAACCTCATCCACCGGCGGGATGGAGTTTCATGTTTGGTTTTTTAAAAATTTAATAAAAGTTTAATTAAAAGTGATGGACACGTCCAAACTCACATGACAGTGTCACTTCAGGGGACATGTCAGGGGAATTTTATTTTTCTGTATTTCACATTTTTGGATTTGGCGCCGATCTCCCTGAAGCAACGATTAGCCCCAGGGAGATGAGCGCGCTCTTTCACACACATGCACGAAAGAGCGCACTCTCAGCTGAGGAATCCCCCTCCACCTGCACAAGGAGCGCATAGTGTTTCCGTGCGGATGTCATGCTGGGTGGGCCTTAATTGACCCGCCCACGTAAAATGGCGCCGCGCCCCCAATTGGGGGCGCCAATCAGAGGCGCGCCTGCTCCTGAAGAGGTGGTGGGGGTGGGGGGGGGGGGGGGCGGATTCTTCCCGCTGTATTACTTTCTGTCTTTCAGACTCAAATGCTGAATAAAAAGCACACGGTAAAACACAGCAAATGGACGAAAAAGTCTTCATTCCATTTGTTCATATGTAGTTTACATTATGTTGACCTTGAGAAAGGCTGGTATTTAACACTTTAAAAACTCCATAATCTTTTCCTGCTTAGCTTGTTGTCTTTGGATGTGTGTGATACAGTCCACCATGTCGTCAGTGCATCAAACATGTTTGCGGTGCTTTGTGCTGCAGTAATCCCAGAGCTTCTCCATGGCTTTCACGCCACTGGCTAGGGAATCAGGTAGTCGAGCGTAACAATTCTCTATGGGACGATGACAATCTTCCTTTTCTTCCATTGATACTTTTTGTCCAGCTTCTCTGCCTGGTAACTCCCCTTTCCTGCAGGATTGGGCCAGAGATGGGAACCTTCTCTGCTCGGGCTACCTTGATCCACATTAACAGAGCTTCTTCAACACCAGGATAGGCAGCCGATCTCATCCTCTTCCTTGCTGGAGAGAATGCCTGATTGTTGACCTGTTCCATGATGTTTTCTTTGGCTTTCAGAATGGTGGACAAATTTTGATGGTGGACTGTCCCAATCTTTTACAATGTCCACTTTCTGCTTCACACCATGGCTTTCCACTTGCACTATCAACTCCACCCTCTGTCCAATCAACAACACTTTTAGCTTTTTCACAGGTTGCACCATACTCGCATGCTTTGCAAGTTGCTTCCCAGAGAAATTTGAGCGCACCGAAGTCCAACCACTCCACTCTGATTGGTTGGCATGGTCACATGACCCCTGATTTTAGCATTATTTCTCTTGCTGAGTCTGCACTGGTGTGCTGCTTTGGGTGCATAGAGTGCAAAGTGGGTGTCCGGTGAGTGAGGGAGTTTTAAGGATTAATTTCTATCTAAAGTTTAGTCTTTTCTTTAATTTAGCAATTAACTAAAAACTACTTAAGTTAAGCGAAGTTGAGTTTTATTCCAGCCTTCAAACAGGGGTATACAAGCTCTCTGAGAGCAGCTGCAGCTGGTTAATTAGGTAGCTGGGTTAAACTGGTTTTCAGAAGCTTAATCAGTTGTTTTTCAGGGAGCATAAAAAAGACCTTCCTCACTGCTGCTTTGTTTGCACTGTGTGCACAGATTGGGTGCATAGAGTGGGTGAGTTTTTTTTCTACTTTTTTTCCCCCCGAGCCTCCAGTAGTTGGCTCTACTTTGGTACAGGGGAAGTTGGCTGATTGGTGGGTTACTGGTAAGCTATTCTATTTATTCTAATTAAAATAATTAGCTGTTAAAGTTACGGTATGGCAGAAGAGCTTGGCCGAGTGGAATGTACATCCTGCGGTATGTGGGAAGTCATGGACGTACCATGTGCCCTGGACAAACACATCTGCAGGAAGTGTCACCAGCTGCAGAAGCTTGAGCTCCTGGTTTTGGAACTTGAGCAATGGCTGGAGTCACAATGGTGCATCCACCAGGCTGAGAGCTACATGGATAACACGGTTAGAGAGGTGGTCACAATGCAGGATAGGAGAATACAGGCAGAGAGGGAACAGGTGACTGTCAGGCAGTCTAAGAGAACCAGGCAGGTAATTCAGGAGTCCTCTGAGTCGATCTTGCTTGGTAATTGGTTTTCCATTTTAGATACTGATGAGGGCGGTGGTTCCTCAGGGGATTGTAGCCAGAGCCAAGTCTCTGGCACCATGGGTGACTCAGCTGCATAGGAGGAGAGGAAGAAGAGTGGAAAAGCAATAGTGAGGGGAGCAGATGGGCATTTCTGCAGCAGTAAATGTGGCTCCAGGTTATCTAGAAGCATATAGGGTAAGATAAAGCAGAAAAAAAAGCTCATGATAGTCATAAAACATTAATACGTTAGCAAGCCTAGGGGAGTATAGAAAGTACAGGGGTGAAGTTAAAAAGAAAATTAGGAAAGCAAAAAGAAGATATATAAAAAAAATTAGCAGGTAAAATCAAAAAAAAAACCCAAAGATGTTTTACCGGTACATTAAGAGCAAGAGAACAACTAAGGAAAGGGTTGGGCCTGTCAGAGGTATATGTGGTAACTTGTGCATTGATGCTGAAGATGTGGGCAGGGTTCGCAATGAGTACTTTGTCTCTGTCTTCACTAAGGAGAGGGATGATGCAGACATTCTAGTTAATGTCAAGTTTATTTGAAAAAACTGTAGTGAGACATAACTGTCACATGAGCAGGGACATGTTATTAATGAAAAATTGAAGTCCTAAAAAAATTTTATTTGCTTTTGGAAACCTCATTCCACCCATGGATGAGGTTTCCAAAAAAGTGCAAAGGTGTTTTTGCCTGCTTGCCAACCGCAGTGATATATTTATTTCAGTTCACTTTTTAATGGCCTTAATAGGTCTTTTAATTGTTGGCTGCTGTGCTGCTGACTCCAGTGCATGCCCGCCGACTGAAATATTGCGCGAGTGCACGATGACTCCGGGTCACACGCCCGTCAAGTGGGTGCGCAGCCTGTGGGAGGGGAATAGACACTGACAGATCATTGGTTAACATGAAGAGGCTCGAGACCCAATTTCAAGCTGAAACCGAGCCTTCAGGTTCAGGTGCTTGTGACAGCATCGCTAACTTTGAACCCGAAACTGATCATCGATGAAGTTTTTTCCCCTGAATATATACTGTAAGAAATTAGTGAAATTAAATCACATGATGTAATTGTAAAAATACAAATACAGAGCAATTGTCATAAACAAATACACAAAAAGACCATTAAATTTATCATGGGAGAGATGCATTGAAATGGCACCAATAGGAACTGTTGTCTTATACTGGAAAGTGGCATCCGGCAATATACCAAAAATATCAGCCAATATTCAAACACTATACCGGGATATGGTATCCGTCCATATGTCACAATCTCTGTAAGCAGAACTCCAAAACTCCAAACATCTGATTTGATGGTGAATGTGCCATAGTTGATGGCTTCTGGTGCCGTCCATTTGATGGGGAATTTAGCTCCTAAACAACAGAGGGAGATTAAATGTTAAACATGCTTTTGGTTCCAGAAGGCAACTCACCACCACCAAGCGCAATTAGGGCTGGGCAACAAAAGCCTGCATCCAATGAACAAATCAAACTAAATAAAAGAGATACTTAGGGAAGGTCATTGATGTCAATCTGAGATAAAGGAATATCTAATTTGTAATGTTGCAGGTGTAACCTGATTAAGTGGTGGTTAATTGTTGGGTCATTCTAATATGATTTGATCAATATGAATCTTTGGTGTAATCTATAAAAAGATCTTTTCTCTGAAAGTTGTTATATTTTCACATCACATTGTTCAATGGATTATTTGGACAGGGCTTGCAAGAGAATATACTGACTGTGTAAATTTTTCTTGGATTTTAATGCATGTCAGCTGTGTGTTAAAATCCATGGGCTGGGGGGTGGAGCCTGCTTGCGATGTATAAAATGACGCGGGGTGAGGCTGGCCGTGTCCTGACCTTGCCCCACATCATTTAGATTTTAGTTCGGCGCGCACGCAGCCAAATCGGCAGCGCACCCACCAAAGTGTCAAAGGCCTATTAAGGCCATTAAAAAAGTAATTTAAATGATCAATGGACCTGCCCGTCCAACCTTGAGGCTGGCGGTCAGGCTGGGAGCCCTGGCCGGCTTCTGAAAAAACATCAAACCTCATCCACGGGCGGGATGAGGTTTCATGAGGGTATTAAAATTTGTATAAAACGTTTAACTAAAAGAAATTGACATGTCCCAGCTCATATGACAGTGTCACATGAGAGGAATTTTTTTTTCTGCCTCTAATGGAAGTTTGAGTCTTGAGCCGATCTCCCTGAGGCAGCACTTTGCCTCGGGGAGATCTGTGTGCTCTTCAGTGTACATGCTCATACACGAAAGAGTGCACTCCCGGCTCAGGGATTCCCCCCCTACCCGCACAGGGAGCGCATGGCACTTCCGGGCAGACTACTGGGGGTGCTGATCAGGAGCCTACCAGCTCCTGCTCAAAACCCCCCTGACGGGGGTGAGGGGTGGGAGTGGGGGGGGGGGGGGTGGTGTTGGAATGCTGGCCCATCGCTGGGAAAATACACCAAAATATATTCAATGACGGAGCATCCACAACTCTCCAGCGTAGAGAATTTAAAAGATTCACAACCCTTAAGTGAAGAAATTTCTCCCCATCTGAGTCCTAAATGATCAGCCCCTTATCCTGAGACTGTGTCCCTGTGTTTTAGATTCCCTGACCAACAGAGAAAATCTCTCTGCCTCTGCACTACTGAGCCCCGTTAGAATTTTTCAATGAGATCACCTCTCATTTCTCTAAACTCCTGAGAATACAGGCCCAATTTACTCAGCCTCTCATCATAGGACAGCGCCCTGATCACAGGGACCAATATCGTGAACTTTCACTTCCAATGCAAGTATATCTTTTCTTCAATGTGGAGACCAAAGCTGCACACAGTACTCCAGATGTGGTCTCACTAAAACCCTGTACAACTGTAGCAAGATTTCTTTATTCTTGTGCTCCAATCCCCTTGCAATAAAGACCAACACGTCATTTGCCTTTTCTTAATTCTTTCATGGACGTGAGTGTTGCTGGCTAGGCCAGCATTTATTGCCCATCCCTAATTGCTCTTGGGAAATGAGTAATGATCTGCCTCCTTGAATCACTGCAGTCCATGTGGTGTAGGTACGCCCGCTGTGCTGTTCGGGAAGGAGATTGACAGCATTTTGGTCCAGTGACAGTGAAGGAGTGGCGATATATTTCCAATTCAGGATGGTGTGTGGCTTGGAGGGGAACTTCCAGGTGGGAGTGTTCCCATGCATCTGTTGCCTTTGTCCTTCTAGATGGTAGAGGTCACAGATTTGGAAGATGCTGTTGAAGGAACTTGGTGAGTTGCTAGTTTGTGTTCCAGTTCTTGTCTTTAAGAGCAGTTATATCAAGCTTCATTTGTGGTTTGACTCTGTACTGAAGTGCTTTAGATTTTACCTTCAAAGACACAATTCCCCTGACAAGCCAATAGCCAGACCAGCATTCTGCACACCTAAGGGAACAGGTAGAGCCCATATCCTTAATCTCTCCGTCATATAATAATGGAACCCAACATGTGCCAGTCTTTGCATCTGGGTGTATCCATGTTGTTTTCAGTTTGTCTGCTTGCTGGAAGATTGTGTTTGGGATGGTTCAATTAAACTTGCTGCACTTAGAGAGAATGGCCACAAAGTTTGTTCTGCCAATACCATGGTGTCCTAGTACTCCTCTCCAGGGATCAAATGCTGGGCAGGTACAACATTGAAATAGCCACCCTAAGCAAAACAGGGCTTGCCGAAGAGTCTCAACTTGAAGAGATTGGCTTGGGGTACACATTCTACTCAACTGGCAAGTCCAAGGACCGGCCTCAACAGTCAGGCGTGGGCTTTGCCATTCAATCTGAACTGGCACACAAGCTTGACTTCCCACAGGATCAGCAATAAACTTGTGGTCTTTCATTTAAGTCTTGCCAGTAGCCAGTGTATGCCTATCCTCCAACAGTGATACATACAGACAAGGTCAAAGGAACATTCTCTGATGACCTCAGCAAGAAAATTAGAGGAGTGTTGCACCAGGACAAACTCATTATTCTTGTTGATTTCAATGCCTGAATGGGCACAGACTGATACCATCTAGCTTCAGGTAGAAACAACCAGTTGAACAAAAGGATCACAGGGTATTCAAAACTTGTCGACTATCAAGGCACTAATTAATTTGTAATATATTATATCTTGTGATCAGATCATCACCAATGAAACAATTTGATTGGCCTACATTTGAGTCAGCCTTGGGTCCCACTTCATGAAAATGTCTTTATGTGAACAAGCTTGGAATGGATTTGAGGTTGAGAACTTTGGAGTTCAGTTGATGAAGCTCCCCATGGGGAGGCTGACAGATTACATCAATATTTATTGACTGTACACTTAGATTCTGTAGAATCTGTTCATTCCAACAAAGCTCCCATCAATGGGAAGATTCTAAATGCTACTATTTTAGTTGAAAGTAAGGTTAGTGAGTGGAGCATATTGTAACCAGGATTATGATCCTTATCATAAACTATGACGTGGGGTTAAAAACTTGTAAAGATGCTAGTTTCGAGATGACTTTTGACTTCTGAAGCCTCTGAAGTATTACCCAGATCAGAGCATGCTATAATATAAAATATCTGTAAACTCCACCCACATTCTTTATCTTGCATTTCTACTGCTGTTAAAAAGGTTACCACACTCTGTGTTCTCTGTACCCGGATCGCATTGTGGACAAAGCAGTTTTTAAAAAAATTGCTAAGGCTTATTGTGGGAGGATTGTTTGTAATTAGACGTGATCTCATTGAATAGCAGATCAGGCTCAAAGGGCTAAATGGCTGCCTCATGTTCCTATTTTCCAAATCATACTTTGTTTTTCTTTTAGATTTATATTTTAAAACTTTTTTTAAAAAAGTTTTTCACGAGCTACCACAAGATGGCACTCTGAACTAAATTGCTACCACGTTCTTTCAATTTTCAACCTTTACCAAACAATTACTGATTTAGAAGCAAATTGCACTTAATAAACTTTAACTGTTTGTTTATTTCTGATTAAATGTTTCTCAAATGTATAGCCAAATAGATAAGATAAACTGGGGGAACCCCTCACATCAATACATCAATTGGAAAAACCCACCAGCAAATGTTATATACGAACGAGGAGCAGGAATTGGCCATTCAGCCCCTCGAGCCTGCTCCGCCATTTACTATCTTGGCTGATCTAGTAGTAACCTGAAACCTGCATCCCCCCCCCTACCCCTAATAACCTATCACCTCCTTGTTTACCAAGAACCTAACCACCTCTGCCTTAAAAAAAATTCAAAGATTCTGCTTCCATCACCTTTTCAGGAAGAAAGTTCCGAAGTCTCTCAACACTCAGTGAAAAAATTTCAACTCATCTGTTTTAAATGTGTGACCCCTTATTTTTAAACAGTGACCCCTACTACTAGAATCTTCCACAAGAAAAAACATTCTCTCCACATCCACCCTGTCAAAGACCCCTCAGGATCTTATGTTTCAATCAAGTTGCCTCTCACTCTACTAATCTCCAGCGGATACAAGCCTAGTCTATCCAACCTTTCCTCATAAGACATCCCACCCATTCCAGGTATTAGTCTGGTAAACCTTCCAAGTTGCTTCCAACGCTTTTACATCCTTCCTTAAATAAGGTGACCAATGCTGTACACAGTACTCCAAATGTGGTCTCACTAGTGCCCTGTACAACTGAAACATAACCTCCCTACTTTTGTATTCAATTCCCCTTGCAATAAATGACATTCTGTTTGCTTTCCTAATTACTTGCTATACCTGCATTCTAGCCTTTAGTGACTCGTGCACTAGGACACCCAAACCCCTCTGCACTTCAGGGCTCTGCAATCCCTCACCATTTAGATAATGAGCTTCTCTTTTATTCTTCCTGGCAAAATGGGCAATTTCTCATTTTCCTACATTGCACTCCATTTCCTAGATCTTTGCTCACTCACTTAACCTGTCTATATCTTTTTGTAACCTCCTAATGTCCTCTTCACAGCTTACTTCCTTACCGATATTTGTGTCATCAGCAAATTTGGCAACCATCCCATTCTCTCTTACTGGAGACAGTCATTGCCTGATGCTTGTGTGGTGCGGATGTTACTTGCCACTTGTCAGCCCAAGCCTGGATATTGTCCAGGTCTTGCTCCATTTGGATATGGATTGCTTCAGTATCCTGGAGAGTCATGAATGGTGCTGAACATTGTGCAGTTATCAATGGACATCTCCACTTCTGACCTTATGATGGAAAGAAAGTCATTGAAGCAGCTGAAGATGGTTGGGCCAAGGGCACTACCCCTGAGGAACTCCAGGATGTCCTGGAGCTGAGATGACTGATTTCCAACAACCACAATCATCTTTCTTTGTGCTAGGTATAACTCCAATCAGTGGAGAGTTTTCCCCCTGATTCCCATTGATTCCAGTTTTGCTAGGGATCCTTGATGTCAAGGGCGGTCACTCTCACCTCACCCCTGGAGTTCAGCTCTTTCGTCCATGTTTGAACAAAGGCTGTAGTGAGGTCAGGAGCTGAGTGGCCCTGGCAGAACCCAAACTGGGCGTCAGTGAGCAGGTTATTGCTAAGCAAGTGCCGCTTGATAGCACTGTTGATGACCCTTTCCATTATTTTACTGATGATCAAGAGTAGACTGATGGGGCGGTAATTGGCCAGGATGGATTTGTCCTGCTTTGTGTGTACAGGACATATCTGGGCAATTTTCCACATAGCCCGGTAGATGTCAGTGTTGTAGCTGTACTAGAACAGCTTGGCTAGAGGCGTGGCAAATTCTGGAGCACAAGTCTTCAGTATTATTGTTGGAATATTGTCAGGGCCCAGAGTCTTTGCAGGATCCAGTGCCTTCAGCCATTTCTTGACATCACGTGGAGTGAATCGAATTGGCTGAAGACTGGCATCTGTGATACTGGGGACCTCTGGAGCAGGTCAAAAATTGATGTCCAATTTTATAATGGCTCATTGAAATGATTTGTTATGTTTATTGTATCATTTCATCATAGAATTATACAACACAGAAAAATATCTTGTCTGAAAGAACTATCTAATTAGTCCCAAACCAGCTGCTCTTTCCCCATAGCCCTGCAAAGCTCCTCTTCTACTCCTCAATTGAGAGACAGAGAGTAATGTATCCAAGTTTGCTGTAGGTACAACGCTAGGTGGGAATGCAAGCTGTAAGGAGGATATAAAGAGGCTGCAAAGAGATGGAGACAGGTTATATGTGTGGGAAACAAGATGGAAATGTGAGGTTATTCAATTCAATACACTTTATTGTCCTTCCAGAAATTCGCTGCAGTTATGCTTATAACCAGCAAAAATAGATATATAATTACGCAGCAGTATGTATAGCTACAGTGCAGCACCAACATCAGAACCAAAGAGAATAAAAAAAGATAAAGATAGAAAATAAGAGTCTTAGGTCTTAATGCTCCCTGCCCTGCACAGGTACATCCAATAACTATGTCTAAGTTGTTCTAACTCTGTCCTCCAAACCGTCTTCTGTACCAGGCATCAATGGTATATTGAAGGGAATGGAGATGAAGTAAATAAGGAGTTTAAGGAAGCTGTCCAATCTCAGGTAGTCACAGCCCATCGGCAGACACTTGGCCATATTTAATATCCTGCTATCTCTCAGCTACGAAGAAGCTCCAGGCCAAGCAGGTCACCACTTTTGCTGGTCCAACCTGCTCCCATACAGAAGGATTCCAGCCCAAACCCCCAGCTAAATAGCAAGGCTCCAGTGCAGTGACTCTCATCTCCCAGGCCACTCACTCTCAGATCTGGTGCTAACTGTAGAACCTATTTGGGGAAAAGGAGTTTAAGGGAGATGGCTGAGACTTTTTGCACCCGAATTGCAGTTGATGCAGCCAAGCCAAACTGGGCCACTCCAGCATGACTGCCTACTGTATCTGGGTGCCATCTCTTCATCTCTACAGAGCCTTCTTTCAAACAACCGCCAACATGTTGATTTGAGGTAAGGATTCACTTTGGTCGTAAGAACAGAAAAGTAGAATATTTTTAAAAGGTATGAAACTTATAAATGTTGACATTCGAAGGGACTTGGATGTATTCATACAGAGAACACAAATAATTAGCGTGCAGTTACAAGCAATTAGAAATGCAAATGGCATGTTGGCCTTTATTGCAAGTTGATTGGAGATTAAGAATAAAGGAGTCTTGCTACAATTGTACAGGGCTTTGGTGAGACCACACCTGGAATACTGGGTGCAATTTTGGTCTCCATATTTAAGAAAGGAGGAGGTCTTGTAGCACAGTGGATAGAGTCCCTACCTCTGAGTTAGAAGATCCATGTTCAACTCCCATTCCAGGGACAGAATCTTCTGGCTGGCATGCAGGTGGTGGAGTCAGCACGTTAGTGTTTAAAATGTCGCGTGAGCATCCCAACGTCAGCGTGCAGCATTGCGATATTTCGGTCGGCGGGCGCGCTATGCAGCGGGACGTGTGCCCGCCATTAATTAAAGGCCTCGTTAAGGCCCTTAGCTTGCTAATCAGCGACGATTTTGAGTGGCTCGTGCAAACTTCGGCTCGGCGCACGGGCCCAGCAGGTGGGTGATTTTTTTTTTTTTACAAACCTCAACCAGTGGCGGGTTGAGGTTTGATAGCAGTTTTAAAAATGTTTAATAAAGTTTTTGTTTATTTCACTGACATGTCCCATCTCGCGTGACATTTTCACATCAGGGGGACATGTTAATGAATTTTTTATTGTTCTGTTTTTTATATTTGCCAGCCTTTCAGCGATCTCCCTGAGGCAGCACTTAGCCTCAGGCAGATGTGCACCCGCCGACGAGCTGGTGGGGCCCGCCCGCCCACCAAGGGCAAAATTCTGCCCCAGGACTTGATGGCCAAGGAAAGTTTATTCATAACGCAGCCAACCTAATTGATTATCAACTCATAAATCCTTCCAACACATGTCAATATCAGGCAGTAGGAGTGGGAGAGAGTCATGTCTTAGGAAGAAAGTTGGAGCCTCTACCATCACTATCCACAGCTCCAGGCTACAACATGCATGTAAAATTACATTTTCCCACAGCAACTCAGAGTCCACTGGGGCTGGTTGGCTCAGTTCGCTGGATGGCTGGTGTGGATCAGGTTGGTGCCAACAGCATGGTGTTCGATTTCCACTCCAGCTGGAGAGGATTTGGGACCTGCCTCCTTGCCCTACCCTGGTGGAGGTCATGGCACAGTGGATCAGACCTGCTTTTGGGCAGAGAACTGAAAAGATTCCAGGCAGGATATACCTGCATTGGAGGCAGTACAGTGAAGGTTCACTAGATTGGACCCTGGGATGAAAGGGTTTTCCTATGATGAGATGCTGGGTAAATTAGATTCTCTGTTCTCTGGAGTTTAGAAGAATGAGAGATGATCTCATTGCAACATTCAAGATTATGAAGAGACTTTGCAGAGTAGACACAGAGTTTGTTTCTTCTGACGGAGGAATCTAGAACACTGAGCACAGTCTCAGAATAAGGGGCCGGTCATTTAGAACTGACTTAAGGGGAAATTTCTTCATCCAAAGAATGTGAATGTTTGGAATTCTCTATTCCAGAAGATTTAGGATGTGCCATCAAAAAATACATTTAAGGCTATGATAGACAGATTTTTGGTCTTTCAGAGATTCAGTGGATATGGGGAGCGGGTGGGAAAATGCAGTTGATGTCCAAGATCAGCCATGATCGTATTGAATGGTGGCACAGGCTCGATGGGCCATTCGGTCTACTCCTGTTCCTATCTCTTGTGTAAGATATTTTGCAAGAAGCAAGACTTATATTGTTCTTATCTAGTGCAATGCAATGGATTCTGGCAATGTATGAAGTCTGGGTGATATAGGAAACTGCAGGCTATACAAGTAATGTACTGTGCTGAGCTACTGATCTGCCTATGCATATCGCATGTTTGTGCATTAGGGTAAGAAACTGAAAGTCTACATGGTATGTTCATCTTAAGACCTTTACCAGAATAATAAAGTTGCAACAGACAGCAGTGTTTTGTGGCTTCCGGCATGGTGTCAGCATGCTTTCCCACACTGACTGATTTCCTGTTCATTGTCTTACACATACATCTGTCACTGAGCTCTACATTAAAACAATGAACTCTGACAATGAATCACTGAAGACTGAGGATAAAAGATGAAGTCCTCTAAGTGTTTGGGGATAAAATTCTGCAAAATACTATTTTTAGAACTCTGCCTAACATTTGTGTAAAATCTCTGTGCATGTTTCTGTAACAAAGTTGTCAACTTAATGTATTTTAGATGGGTTAATGACAGGTTTCAAATACTGCATGTAGTAGCACAAGAGATAATGCTGCAGAGTTTCAATTCCTAATGGTTCGCAACTGGAAAATAGAATGGAAATATTATTTTTGCTCATTCATGGGATTTGGATGTCACTGGCTAGGTCAGCATTTATTGCCCATCCCTAATTGCCCTTGAGAACTGAGTGGCTTGCTAGACCATTTCAGAGTCAACCACATTGCTGTGGGTCTGGAGTCACATGTAGGCCAGACCAGGTAAGGACAGCAGATTTCCTTCCCTAAAGGGCACTGGTGAATCAGATGGGTTTTTACAGCAATGATCATCATTAGACTTTTAATTCCAGATTTTCTTTTATTGAATTCAAATTCCAGCATCTGATGTGGTGGGATTCAAACCCAGATCCCCAAAGCATTACCCTGGGTCTCTGGATTACTCTCCAGTGGTGATACCACTGCACCACTGCCTCCCCTGACTTAGCATGGCTACGGGTTAAAAATAATAATTCAAAATTATTCAGCTATCATAATTGCTTTAGTTTATTTGACATGGTGATGCTAAATTGAAAATTACAACTGCAAATACTGGAAAAAAAAAATCACCTTTGGGATTTTCCAATTTCCAACAGTTTTGCTATTAATAGAAAATGCCATGACAGTGTTTAACTGAGTTTTATAACATTCAACGTTTTGTCTTTTTGATAGATGTCATTATGGAAAAACAAATGTGATGGCCATGTAAACTGCCTTAAACTCACTGGGTGGAATCTTAGGGAGGCAACAGCTAGAGAACCAGCAAGAGCACCACATCGCATCTTTTAGAGAAGGCCCACTGCATCTTGTGCCAGTCAGGCACTTGACAGGCCAGCAGCGAGCTTCCCCCTGGGATCAAGGACCCATGGGTGTGGAAATCCTGCTCGCCAAGATCTGCCAGCCAATCAGAAGCCAGCAGGTTTTTTACTCAGCAGTGCCACCAGCGTGGTGGTGGTTGTGTTAGTACTACACCCAGCGAAGGCCCTCAGACTGAGGAGGGACCCAGACACAGATGGGTAATGGCAGGAAGGGGGTTGCGTGAGGGGGTGGTGGGGGAAAAGGGGTCGGCAGCAACGACAGGGGGATGGCTTTCAGCAGACCCCCCCTTTCCCAATGCTTGATCAGACACTAAGTGCCTTTGAATAAGAGAGACCCCCCACCCCAGAGGCCCACAAGCAAACATGCCAGGGTTTGCTCGTCATGCTCTCCCCATGGGGAGCTCCCCCACCCACTACCCACTGCTAGGGGTCAATACCAGCAGCGGTGGTGGAATGAGGCCCCTAAGTGGACATTAATTGGCAGCAGATCGGAAAGGCCATCCACAGGACTTCAAGCCCCTGACTTAATCTTAAGGCAGGGAGATGGCAGGGTCATCACCTGTCACCCTCCCACCTGATAAAATGACCCCTGCCACCAAACTCATCATGGGGGAGGGCCACAAGATTCCATCTGACTTCCAATGAGTCATTTTCTTGTGAAAAATACCCTGCTTGTTTGTCCAATGTTCAGCTTTATTCAACACCCTGCAATCTCTGGCACACTGCCTCTTGTAATAAAATCACTGGTTCAAAGTTCTGATAGTCACAATGCTCCAGATATCACCATTATTTTTGAAATTGTAAATTGAGACGTTATCCCAACAGTAGCTGATGGTACAGGCTAGCACCTTGCTTGGTTTTTAAAGCATTTCTTAGGTCCCCTCATGTCTCATGATTACTGATCAAGGATCTGCTCCCTGACCAGCCACCAGGAGGTGCACAAGAGATACTCAGACAAATCTGCCTGAACATTCGGGTTGCTTTTATCTAAAAAAAGAGTTGACGCAAAGCAGGTGCAACTGACTGAAATGAGATGGAGGAGTGTCACATTGGTTCTTTATTTTAGGCCCAATTAATGGCACTTGTTGTTACTTATGTGTAAATGGTACAGCAAATTCAGGCGAGGGCAGTACATTAAGAAAATAAGGACATAATAAAAAGGAGCAGGAGTAGACGATTCGGCCCCTCAAGTTGACTTCTCTGTTCAACATGGTCTGGCTGATCTTCAGCTTCAACTCCATTTTCCCTCCCAATCCCTGTATCCTTTGATTCCCTGAGACACCAAAAACCTGTCTCTGTTTTAAATATATTTAACAATGGAACATCCACAACCCTCTCGCATAGCAAATTTCAAAGATTCACAACCCTTTGAGTGAAGTAATTTCTTCTCATCTCAGTCCTAAATAGCCAGCCCCTTATCCTGAGATTGTACCTGTGTTCTACAGACCCCAACCAGGGGAAACAATCTCTCAATATCTACCCTGTTAAGCCCCTTCAGAATCTTGTAGGTTTCAATGAGATCACCACTCATTCTTCTAAATTCCAGAGAATATAGACCCAATTTACTCAGCCTCTCATCATAAGACAGCCCTCTCATCCCAGGGACCAGTATAGTGAACCATGACCAATGGAGGTAGACTCTTCCTTAAATATGGTCAACATACGAGCAAACAAATTAGGAGCAAGGATAGGCTACTTGGATTCTCAAGCCTGCTCTGCCATTCAGTAAGATCATGGCTGATCTGATTGTGACCTCCTGCCTATCCCAGATAACTTTTCACCCCCTTATTAATCAAGAGTCTATCTAGCTCTGCCTTAAAAATACTCAAAGACTCTGCTTCCACTGTTTTTTGAGGAAGAGAGTTCCAAAGACACTTAACCCTCAGAAAAAATTTCTCCTCATCAGTCTTAAATGAGTGATCCCTTATTTTTAAACAGTGACCCCTAGTTCTAGATTCTCCCACAAGAGGAAACACCCTCTCCACATCCACCCTGTCAAGACCCCTCAGGATTTTAAATGTTTCAATAAAGTTGCCTCTTACTCTTCTAAATTCCAGTGGATACAAATCTAGCTTGTTCAACCATTCCTCATAAAACAACCCACCCATTCCCCGTATTAGTTTAGTAAACCTTCTCTAAACTGCTTCCAACACATTTATGTACTTCCTTAAACAAGGCGACCAATACTGTACACAGGACCCCAAATGTGGTCTCATTAGTGCCCTGTATACTGAGGCATAACATCCCTACTTTTGTATCCAATCCCCCAGTAATAAACAATAACATTCTATTAACTTTCCTAATTACTTACTGTACCTGCATACTAGCTTTTTGTGATTCATGCATTAGGACACCCAGATCCCTCTGAATCTCAGTGCTCTGCAATATTTAGATAATGCTTTTTTATTCTTCCTGCCAAAATGGACTATTTCACATTTGCCCACATTTTACTCCATCCGCCAGATCTTTTTCCACCCACTTAACCTATGTCCCTTCATTGCCTCCTTATGTCCACTTCAAAATATATTTTCCTACCTACTTTGTTTCATCAGCTAAGTTAACAGCCATACCTTTGGTCCCTTCGCCCAAATCATTTATGTAAATTGTAAAACATTGCGGACCCAGCACTGATCCCTCTGGCACAACACTTGTTACATCCTGCAGCCAGAAAAAGACCCATTTAAGCCTACTGTTTCCTGTTAGCTAGCCAATCTTCCATCCTGCCAATGTTACCCCCTACACCATGAACTTTTATTTTCCGCAGTAACATTTGATGTGGCACATTATCAAATGCTGTCACCAAAATCCTGTATAATTGTAGCAAGGCTTCTTTATTCTTTTGCTCTAACTCCTTGTAATAAAAGCCAACATATCACTTGTCTTGCCAATTGCTTGCTGTACCTGTATGCTAACTTTCTGCATTTTTTGGAGGGGAACACCTGAGTCTCTCTGAACATAAATATTTACAAGTTTCACATGCTTTAAAATTACTGAAGTAAATAACCTACACATCCCCATGTTATATTCCATCTGGCACATTGTTGCCCACTTACTTAGCCTGTTTATATCTCTTTGCAACCTCCTTTGTGTACCCCCTTCTTACTTTCCCACTTAGCTTGTATTTTCAGCAAACTTAGACACGTTACTCTCTGTCGCTTCATTTAGGTCATTAATGTAAATTTGAAGTAGCTGAGGTCCTGGCACTGATTTCTTGCAGCAATCCACTTCACTGCCTGCCAACTTGAAAATGCCCCGTTTATACCCACTCTTTGCCTCCTGTTCATTAACCAATCCTCTATCTATGCTAAGACATTACTAACTCCATGAGTCCTTATCTTGCTTATTAACCTGTTTTGTGGCACCCTATTGAAAGCCTTTTCGAAATCAAGGTACACTACATCTAGTGGTTCCCCTTTCCCTACTAGTTACATCCTCAAAAAAACTCTAATGAATTTGTCACACAGGATTTGTCTTTTGTAAAATCATGTTGGCTTGTTCTAATCATACTATATTTATCTAAGTGCATTGTTAAGTCTTTGTGAATAATAGATTCCAACACTTTCCCAATGACTGATGTCTGGCTAACTGGCCTGTAGCTCCCTGTTTACTCTCTTTCTCCTTTCTTAAATAGTGGTGTTACTTCCAATTTGAAGGGACCACTTGTGAATCTAAGGAGTTTTGGAAAAAATAGCCAGAGCAACCACTATCTCTGCAGCTATCTCTTTTAGAATCCTAGGATGTAGGCTTTCAGGTCCCAGGGAATTGTCAGGTAAGGAGCAGCTAAATGGTTAAATGTGAATATCTAGACGTTATCCTGGTTGCCTCTCTCCTCCATTAACTTTGTGAAAACAGCCTCTCGTCCTTAGCCTCCCCATTCATTTTATTTCAGAACGTGCTGTATTTTCCCATTAAACTCACCACAGAAAGTTAAGTCTTCTCATTACAGACACACAAATCTTTAAATGATGTGATTAATTGTAAATAACTGCTAATCAAGAGAAATGAAAACACTAAATTGTAATGATGATCTTCTGCAGTTTCCGTAGAATGGTAGGAGTTTTAATCTGCAGCTATAAAAGCTCCAGTTAACATGAGAACGTTCAATGCAAACTCTGGCTGCCGAAATGACTGACAACATTCACCTTGATGGCCACAAAATATACCAAAGGAGTATCAGAAAATCACCCAAAGTTTTTCAGATAATGTCATCACTCTTCCTGTGTAAGAGTTCCAAATTATTATTTGCTTTCTCCATTCCTATAGGTTTAAGATGAGGAGGATAGTAACATACAGGCTGGTAAAATGGGCAGGCATGTGGCACATGAAAGTTAAAGCAGGGTAGTGTGAAGTGATATTAAAAATGCACGAAAAATGAGGACAGGCAGTTTAATCTAAATGATATGATTTTAATGGGGGTGCAGGAACAGGGAGATTTGGGGCAGTACACAAATCTTTGTAGGCGATAGAACAAGTTGAGCAGGCTTTTCAAAAAGGATATAGGGTTTGTGGCTTTGTTAGAAAGGGCACAGAATACAAAAGCAAGGAAGGTAATACTAAATAGTGCTTAAATCTGGTCACCATACTTTAGGAAGGATGTCAAGACCTTAGAGGTACAGAGGAGATTTACTAGAATGGTACCAGGAATGAGATACTTCAGTTACATAGAGGGACTGCGATTGTTCTCCTGAGAGCGGAGAAGGCCAAGGGGAAATTTGATAGAGGTGTTCAAAAGCATGGAAGCTTTTTTTCTGATGGAGTAAATAAGAGAATTGTTTCCAGTGTTGGAACCAGAAGATACGGAATGAAGGGTGATTGGGAAAAGAACACAAAGCAACTTGAGGAAACATTGTTCAATGCAGTGAGTTGCTTTGATCTGGAACGCACCGCCTGAAAGTGCAGTGGAAGCAGTTTCAATTGTAACTTTCAAAAGGGAATTGGATAACATGAAAGGAAAACATTTATTGGGCTATGGGGAAAGGGCAGGGAAGTGGAACTAATTAAATAGCTGTCCCAAAGAGCTGGCAAAGGCATGATGGGCAGAATGATCTTCTATAATTCTATGATTATTTTCTTCCTTTGGAAAACACCAGGAGGCTTCTACCTAAATGAACCCACTCCTCTTATCTCTCCCTGGATCATTGCTCAGTACAGTTACTAACACAATCCCTCAGCCTCATTTTCCTGACCTCTATATTTCAAGCCTACTGTGGCCATTCTTAGGCTTTAACCATGGCTCTGATGGTTATCAGTTGATTAGATCTTCTGTGTGTTTCCAAACAACTTAAGCATTTTGTCCTTCAAATACTTTTATAATTTACACAAAATTAGGTAAGATATTCCATTTTCAGCACGGTCTTCCTCAATTTAAATGAAGTGTCACAACTGCAAAGACACAAATTAAACGAGAAGTGTCCATGAGGTGATGTCTTACCCTCTCTGGCTGTGTATTCATTGTCTTCAATAAGACGGGCAAGGCCAAAGTCAGCGATCTTGCAGCAGAGATCCTCAGAAACCAGGATATTTGCTGCACGCAGATCTCGATGGATATAGTTTTTCCTCTCGATAAAGGCCATTCCCTCGGCAATCTGTGGAAGAATGTTGTAATTCAGATGGCCACATTAAAATGACAATGCCGATTGTGTTCCTCAGTAGAAATTTAATCCTCAAGTAAAATGTGTCTAAAAGGTGGGCAGTTTTCAAATCGGCTGCAGAGTTTATGAACTTTGATGAAAAATAAAGTACTTTTTAGCCTGGACACATTTTTTTGTTGATCATGTATTTAAATATATCAAAATGCTTTCTCTGAGTCTTCATTGTTTAGTCTGTGCTTGCGATGTCATGCATGCAATTTCAGCCACCTACACTCAACCTTTGACCCCATTTTCTCCAGCTTCTGATCCTCCTCCCATCTATATCCAACTGAACAATGGCCAACACCAACATTTCCCCCAAAACCCATCAAGAGTCAAACTAGTGCAATATCCATCTTATGGATGAGATTAGGGGAGACGGTGGTGTAGTGGTAATGACACTGGTCTAGTAATTGACAGGCCCAGGCTAATGCTCTGGGGACATGGATTCAAATCCCACCACAGCAGCTTGTGGAATTTAAATTCAATTAATGAAAGCTAAGAATGGTGACCATGAAACTATCAGCAAATGTTGTAAAAACCCATCTGGTTCACCAATGTCCTTTAGGGATGGAAATTTGCTATCCTTATCTGCTCTGGCCTACAGGTGACTCCAAAACCATGGCACTGTGGTTGACTCTTAATTGCCCTCTGAAATGGCCGAGCAAGCCATTCGGTTCAAGGCTGATTTGGGATGGGCAACAAATGCTGGCCTGGCCAGCAATGCCCACATCCAATGAAAGAATAAATTAAAAAAAAAATGTATTCAGAGCCTATTACAATCTCTGAAGACTATTGTTGGGATTTTCCAGTACTGTGGGATTGAAAATTCCTGCTTGAAGTCAAATGGACCTTTGGCTGGTCTAGAAAATCCTGGCTTAAGTCTTAACTATCCTCAAAATATCTAAACAAATACAATTTAAACATTTGCAGGAATAGTGGTGTTAATAACACAACCATCAGAACTGATTTACTCTATAACGTGTAAAGATTTCAGGCAGTGACCCATTTTATTGCTGTGGTTTGATGCCATCTAGCTTGCTTGTTCAATACGAATATATTCCATATTCTATTTATACAACATACCAGCAGAATCTAGTGGTTGATAATTGGTAATGCAGAACTTTTTCAAATGCTCTGCGACCCACTGTAATGTATTTTTCTGTTTGGCATACTGGAATTGATATTTTAAGAAAAATATTCTCCGCTGTGGGTGTCACTAGCATTTAATGCCCATTCCTAAATGTACTGAATCTGAGTGATTTGCTAGATTACTTCAGTGGGGAACAAAGAAATGGCTGACCAACTAAATGCATACTTTGGTTTTGCCTTCACAAAGGAGGACACTAATAACATGCCAGGATTGTTGGGGAACACAGGGTTTAGTGAGAGGGAGGAACTGAAAGAATTCAGTATTAGTGGGGAAATGGTGTTGGGGAAATTGATGGGATTGAGGGCTGATAAATCCCCGGGGCCTGATAATCTACATCCCAGAGTACTTAAGGAAGTGGCCCTAGAAATAATGGATGCATTGGTGGTCATCTTCTGAGATTCTATAGACTCTGGAACAGTTCCTACAGATTGGAGGGTAGCTAATGTAACCCCACTATTTAAAAAAGGAGGCAGAGAGAAAACAGGGAATTATAGACCAGTCGGCCTGATGTTGGTAGTGGGGAAAATTCTAGAGTCGATTATAAAAGATTGAATAGCTGAGCACGTGGAAAACAGTGGCAAAATCGGACAAAGTCAGCATGGTTTTATTAAAGGAATATCATGCTTGACAAATCTGGAATTTTGAGGATGTAACTAGTAGAGTTGATGAGGGGGAGCCAGTGGATGTGGCTTATTTGGACTTTCAAAAGGCTTTTGACAAAGTCCCACATAAGAGATTGGCGTGTAAAATTAAAGCGCATGGGATTAGGGGTAGTGTATTGAGACGGATAGAAAACTGGTTGGCAGACAGGAAACAAAGAGTAGGAATAAATGAGTCTTTTTCCAAATGGCAGGCAGTGACTAGTGGGGTGCTGCAGGGATCGGTGCTGGGACTCCAATTATTCACAATGTATACTAATGATTTAGATGAGGGAATTAAAGGTAATATCTCCAAATTTGCAGATGGCACAAAGCTGGGTGGGAGGGTGAGCTGTGAGGAGGATGCAGAGATGCTTCAGTGTGATTTGGACAAGCTGAGTGAGTGGGCAAATGCATGGCAGATGCAATATAATGTGGATAAATGTGAGGTTATCCATTTTGGTAGCAAAAACAGATTATTATCTGAATGGCTATAAATTGAGAGAGGGAAATGCACAACAAGACCTGGCTGTCCTTGTACACCAGTTGCTGAAGGTAAGCATGCAGGTGCAGCAGGCGGTAAAGAAGGCAAATGGTATGTTGGCCTTCATAGCGAGAGGATTCGAGTACAGGAACAGGGATGTCTTGCTGCAATTGTACAGGGCCTTGGTGAGACCACACCTGGAATATTGTGTGCAGTTTTGGTCTCCTTATCTGAGGAAGGATGTTCTTGCTATAGAGGGAGTGCAGTGAAGGTTTACCAGGCTGATTCCTGGGATGGCGGGACTGACATATGAGGAGATATTGAGTCGATTAGGATTATATTAGCTGGAGTTCTGAAGAATGAGGGGGGATCTCATAGAAACTTATAAAATTCTAACAGGACTAGACAGGGTTGATGCAGGAAGGATGTTCCCGATGGTGGGGGAGTCCAGAACCAGGGGTCACAGTCTGAGGACATAGGGTAGACAATTTAGGATTGAGATGAGAAGAAATTTCTTCACCCAGAGAGTGGTGAGCCTGTGGAATTTGTTACTACAGAAAGTCATTGAGACCAAAACATTGTATGTTTTCAAGAAGGAGTTAGATATAGCTCTTGGGGCGAAAGGGAGCAAAAGGTATGGGGGCAAGAGTGGGAGCAGGTTATTGAGTTGGATGATTAGCCATGATCGTAATGAATGGCGGAGCAGGCTCGAAGGGCCAAATGGCCTACTCCTCCTATTTTCTATGTTGTCAGTATGACACGATTCATATATGGGCTAGACAAGGTAAGCATGGCAGGTTTCTTTCCCTAAAAAAGACATCAATAATTAGTTATGCTTTTATGACAATCCAACAGCTTTACTGGTATTGGGTCTCTTTCCAGATTTTTTAAACTGAATTCAAATTTACAAACCATGATGGGATGTTCTGACAGGGTCCATGTTCTCTAGATTATCAGAGTAGGTCTCTGGGTTCACATGGTAATAAAAGGTACCTGGATCTGCATCTGTAGTGCTGCAACCTGCAAGGCTACAGACCAGGCGCTGGAAGGGGGATTAAAATGAGCAGCTAGTTTCTTTTTACTCTTTTTGGCTGGCACAAACATGTTGGGCTCTTTCTACACCGTAACTTTTCCATGGTCTGTAGTACAGTCAAGTATCACAACAACAATACTGCCACAGCCTTAACTGAGCACCAACTACTTAGAAAATTAACTTGTAGTTGAGGACTGTTTATTGTGCTGTAAAATATTTGGAGGAGTTAAAATGCAGTTTGGATCTTACAAAGGATTGTTTCTCATGCTGACAGGTGTCAATGTCATCTTGAGTTTTTAACAAAGCTAAAGTTTGTGTGTCTGCAGGAAATCTGATAAACCCACAGAGGTATTTCATGCTTCAACAGCATTTTCTGTGCTATCAGCTGGATCTAAATCTTGTTAAACATACAACTTTATTTAAGCATTGAAAATTCCAAGAGCATCGTTACTTGCTAAATTCGATGATAAATATACTTGTATATGTAAGGGAATTGCTTTATGTGCATAAATGATCTTGAGAAGATTTTAACCTTTTAGTTCAATATAAGCTTTTACTGCTAAATACAGGGATTATGAGCTGAATAACTTTGATTTAGGTCATCATATCTAATGGATCAATGTTACACACAAGCCTTTGACCAATCTTATTCTACAACTCCCTTTCAGCTATTCTCTTGATCACAGATAACATCATCCTGATCATAACCTTGTTTTGTGCGCCTTTCTACATTCCTATATGGGAATATTGATAAAACTCCTTTTTACAATGAGTACATGGTTTCAGCATTTTCTACTCTCAGCAAAACATCCTCAAAGATTAAATAAATACAAGTGAGAAGTTTGTTCATCAAAAGTTAGCTCATCATTATTTCATTTTAAATTCATTTTCACTTATCTCATATTCTTGATTAAGTTCCAAATAAATTATTTTGTAGCTTTACCATTGCTTACTCCCCTCATCATTCAAAGATATTCTGAATAGTGCAACAGTAAAATATGTTTTTGTCAATCATTCATGGCAGTAACAGAACATAATCATCCACTCAAGTTTGTTCTCAGCTTACATGAATGTGAAGTTTCTATACTGAATTTGGGGGTATGAAGCCAGCTAAACATGAGTGAATTGCCAACAGTCTTGGCTCCTGTCTCAAGACATAGATCAGAAGAAATAGGTCAGACATTTGTACACTTAAGTGGTTAGTTTAAAACTCCGTCCCCTTCTTTAAATGTTCCTAGGATTAGTGTCCCTATTAGAAATTAGTGTTCACTTGTCAGCAACGTAAATTATAATGCTATATTTCAATGATTTCATACTTATCCATTGTTATACCCATCAGTCTAGAGCTATTCAAGCATCAACAGCAGTATACGCCTTTTTTACCTACTGTCCTTTTCCTGTGCCAGTACAAACCGAGGTGTGAGTGCACCA
Organism: Carcharodon carcharias; assembly: GCF_017639515.1. NCBI lineage: Eukaryota > Metazoa > Chordata > Chondrichthyes > Lamniformes > Lamnidae > Carcharodon > Carcharodon carcharias. The sequence goes on from NC_054485.1 coordinate 2,817,373, forward strand.
TAACCTCAGCTGTAGCCTACACCTCTTGAATGTAAGATAAAGAACATTGACATCAAACATCTAGAACACAGTTTTGAGCTGTCTTATGGTCTCAGATTTTTGCACTCATTTTATGCACGTGTTCTTTTGTTCATACTCTGGTTGCTCTTCGAACTCTTACATACCACAAAGATTGGATGACTTTAACATACTGTGTGCATCTTTGCAATGTTTCTAAAAAAAAATTGTGCATTATTGCGGGTGAGGTAAGTGTTGGTAAGTTTACTTAGCTTTAGTTAACATTTAAATGTGTAACGGGATGTGGTTAAACCTACTCGTGGTGCGCAACATGCAATTGTTCAGGTTTTCATTGGTAACATATTGTTCATTCCCAATCATTGTAAAACACAGTGGACCCCTCCTAGTCACAGTCAATTTAGTGTTGTGGAATCAAACCTTAGACATGCCTCGTGTTTTGTAACTTACAGCACCTGATGTCCACTCTGCAGGAAAAAATATTGAAATATAGATCAAGTACAAACATCTCCTCTAGGTCGTTCAAAACAATTGTAAACATACATACACAGATATAAAAGGAAAACTGAATGCTGGAAACCTGGATCCAATACTAAGTAATGTTGGAAATACAGCAGCTCAGTCAGTCAGAGTCTGGAAGTGAAGAATAGGTGAGTGCTTGAGTTTGGGATACCCAGCAGAACTGTTTTGGCTGTACCAGTTCTTTCCTCCTTCAGATACTGACAAAGCTGCTGTGTAGTTTCAAATTTCCCTTTTTTAATTCCATGTGTAGACACACCAAGGGTTAGCAACTCACCTGTGCTGCCATGTCAATGAGCTTAATTATGCTGAGTTTTGACCCTACAGATGTCTTCAGAAAATCCACTAAACTACCTGAAAAAAGAGAAAATAATAGAAAGATAAATACTGTATCACAACTACCTGCAAAACACTTTGGATTTATTGAACAGTAGACTGGATGCTGTTTGAAACTGTTCTATTATTTTAATACTATTTGGTAAGGTAGAATCTTAGAGATTCATATCATGTCGGGAAGACATGATGCCTAACAGTCATTGACACAAGCAAAAGGAGTGGGGACAGAGAGACCACTAGTTAAATATTTAAACTTACAGATGCTAGTAGACCGTTGTTTGGCACTTGAGAAAATAACCATGGCCAAACATCAATGAAATGTACATGATCCTAAATAGCTATTCCACCCCAAAAGAAAACCAGTTTCTTCACAGTTGAGCCCCATTTGCTCAACATTTCCATTAAAATAGCAGAGAAATTTGGTGCGTGCATTAAAGAATCATTTGGTAATTGCCAACAGTAGTTTCCAGCCTTCAATGAACATGGGAAACAAACATCAGCAGAATTAATTTATAGAGCAAAGCCCTGGCCTTTGATTGGCAGACTTCTTACTCAGCCCTGCATTAAATCTCGTCATCCAGATTTTTCTGTAGGATCTTATGCAGAGGCCAGATGAAATTTCATTCTTACGTCTTTCATCGCAGTATCACAAACAAGTTAAATTACTGCCATTTGGCTTTGCTGCCTGCATTAATGTAAAGCATAGTTTTTCATTGTTATTCAAATGGAAATGGTAGGGTTCACTTCTCATTCACTATGGTATTGCTGAGAATATCACAAGGTATTTGCATAGCTCTATTGAATTAACCAATAACTACACTGTTTATGCAGCCTTATGGCACCACGCCGATACTCCAGTCATACAGTGCGTGTTGACTATCTGCTTTTGACCAATAACACTAAAACAGTGTTTCAAGAAACAGTGCATCCATCCTTGAGGTCATCATCAGTGACAGTTGCGTTCCTTCCTGTTAGCATCAATTTTCACCAATATAACCATATTTTCCTCTGCATATTGCACAAATTTCTTCACATTTCATTCAGTTTCTGGCTGGACCCTATCTTTATGCATTCAATATGCATTTAGGAGGTCTATTTTTTTACTACTTATTCTGTTTTGTAACAGATGCTCTTGGTACAGGTTAGGCTACTTTTAGAGTTGGATATGTAATTTATACACACACAAAAAATAGATTTTGTATGTGAAAATAGCGTTAAAAATTACTCAGGACAGAGGAAAGAGTTTGAATGATTAATGTAAGTCGTACATATATAGGGAGATTGCAGAGTTTAGTACATTTTGATTAACATTAGGGATGACAATATCAAGGTTGTTCCTTGATCTGGTGGGTTTGGAAAGGAGTAGAGTGAGTCGGTGAGTTTACAGTCGTTTGGGGAGAGCATGGTTTGGGCAATGAGTAGTTCTTCAGTACTGATGTGGGCAAAGAGAAAATGACAGTCCCTAAAGTGTTTTTTTGGATTTCCTGCCCCAACCCCCAACCCCACCCCATTTCCCATATTGTCTACTTCAGTTGGGACAACCAAAAGAAAACTAGAACATTTGCATCCATAGGATTTTCACTTCAGCACTGACCGAGGTGATGTGTCGGTGATGTAACTGAGTGTTTCTCTTCTTCAGATACTTCAGCTTTTCCTTCCTTTTTGAAGGAATCTGATCACCTTCAACTTAAGAAACCACACATGGCCTGCTGGACAAGCACAATCATTGGCCCAGTGTAAGGATAAGGAAAGATTGCCAGGGATTTCATAATTAACCCTTTCTTCATGGTTTTGTCTCATGTTGTCATGAAGCACTTTGATATTTTTTCCCCTGATCATAAAAGTAAAACTTTAGCAAATCAAACATAAAAACAGCTAGAATGGAGGCTTCATCCGCAATAGAATTTGGGTCCTAAATGTCCACACAAGGATGCATAGTGCCCAATTTTTCTCTTTGTTGAATGCCGTTTTCTGGATTATATTTTTCAGTTTTGCAGAAATAGAGGGTAGGGCTAATAAGAGTGAGGAAATTAGGTTACTAATATCAGAACAAGTATTGGAGAAACACGAGATGAAAATCGGACAATTCTGTAGGACCTGATGGCCTACATACTAGGGTCCTAAAAGAGATAGCTGCAGAGATAATGGATGCACTGGCTATGGTTTTCCAAAATTCCCTAGATTCTGGAACGGTCCCACAGATTGGAAGTTAGCAAATGCAACACCAATATTCAAGAAAGAAGGGAGAGAAAACTGGGAGCTACAGACCAGTTAGCTTGACATCAATCATCAGGAAAATGATGGAATCTATTATTTAGGAAATCTTAACAATGTACTTGGAAAAGCATTGTATGATAAGAACAAGTCAACATGGTTTTACAAAAGGAAAATCCTGTTTGACAAATTTATTAGAATTTTTTGAGGATGTAACAAGTAGGGCGGATAAAGGGGAACAAGTAGATGTGGTATAATTGAATTTCCAAAAGGCATTCATAGGAACAGGAGAAGGCCATTCAGCCCATCGAGCCTGCTCCGTCATTCAATACAATCATGGCTGATCGAACACTTTAATACCTTTTACCCACACTATCCCCATAACCCTTTGTTATTGACAGATTTCTGATTAACAGTCTCTACCTTAAACATACTTAATGACTGAGCTTCCACCGCCCTCTGGGGTAGAGAGTTCCAAAGATTCACAACCCTCTGAGTAAATTCGATAAGATGTCACATCAAAGGTTAACACACAAGATAAAAGTTGAGGTGATATATTAGCATGGATAGATGGCCTACACCTGCTCCTGCTTTGCATGTTCATATGTTTGGTTAATGCACAGGAAGCGGAGTAGGGATAAATAGAGCATTTTCAAGTTGGCAGGCAGTGACTAGTGGAGTGCCGCAAGGATCGGTGCTGGGGCCCCAGCTATTTACAATCAATATAAATGATGTAGACGAAGATACAGAGTAATGTATCGACATTTGCTGAGGTTGAGTAAATTGGGCCTATATTCTCTGACGTTTAGGAGAACGAGAGGTGATCTCATTGAGCCATTCAAGAATTCAGGGGGCAGAATTTTGCCCTCGGATGGCGTGTGGGCTCCACCAGCTCGGCGGTGGGCGGACAGCTGACCCCCGCCATGGAAACGGGGCCCGCCGCCATTTTGAGTGGGTGGACCAATTAAAGCCCACCCTGCGGCCTGCCCGATGGGAAGCGCTATGCACTTCCTGTTTGGGGGGTGGGGGGTGATGGGGGAAGAGGGATTCGTCATCTGTCAGTGTGCTCTTTCACGCATGCGCACTGCTCCCTGAAGCAAAGTCATGTCTCAGGGAGATTAATGACATGTAAGAAAAGTCAAAAAATAGAGAAATATTAAAATTAACATGTCCCCCTCAAGTGACAATGTCACATGAGATGGGACACGTTAATAAGAAACAAAGTTTATTAAATTTTTAAAAAATGGATATGAAACTTCATCCCGCCAGTGGATGAGGTTTCATGAATAATCTGGAGCCTGCTGGGGTTCCTGGCCTGCCCGCCAGCCTTAACCTTGGCCGGACAGGGTCTTTAACAAGGGTAATTAGCCTGTCAATGGCCTTAATTGGCTATTGACAGGTCGGTGGGCAGACAGCTGATTTCACTGTCTGCCCGCCTTCCTGAAGATTTAAATGGACCGGGGTGAGGTCAGGGGTTCCTCCCGACATCACCCCATGTCATTTTCCCCGCCCCCGCCCCCAAATCGCCGAGGGGAAAATCCTTCTGAAGATTATGAAGGGACTTGACAGGGTAGATGCTGAGAGGTGGTTTCTCCTGACCGAGGAATCTAGAACACAGGAGCATAGTCTCAGGATAAGGGGCTGATCAGTTAGGACTGACATGGGGAGAAATTTCTTTACCCAAAGGGTTGTGAATCCTTGGAATTCTCTACCCCAGAGGGTTGTGGATGCTGCATCATTTAAGGCTGGGATAGATAGACTTTTGGTCTTGTGGAGAATCAAGGGATATGGGGAGCACACAGGGAACATGGAGTTGAAGCCCAAAATCAGCCATAATTGTACTGAATGGCGGAGCAGTCTCGATGAGCAGGACCACTCCTGCTCCTAGTTCTTTTGTTCTTTTGTTTATTTTTGTACTTCATACAGGACCTGGCCTCCATCCAAACATTTCTAAGTGCTGGCCCATACCTCTAAGCGCCAATTATTGGAAACGCTTTGAGATGGGAAATGGAATTTCGTAGTGAGGAAACATCAGAATGTACCACTATTGTCACAGTCCAAAATGATAAAATGAAATATGATGAATTTAGGAAAGCACACAGGCTGTAAATACCCAAGCCAAAGCACATTATTCATCATACTTGACCTTTAAAAAGGCTTTTGTCTATATCCAAAACAAATAACAGGATAAGTTTTAAAATGTTTTATGTAACCTTTGAAAATATAAAATGCCTATAGGATTGATGGTTTGTGAGATCCTGTTAACAAGAAATGGAAGAATGTTCATAATTCATCATCTACTAGTCAAATTGTGAAAACGCAAGGATTTAAAATGCTGAGTTTCTGGGATTAGATTCCTAATGCTGGAGAAACACAGGCAGTATTCCATTATTCATTATATTTCAAAAATAAGTTTATCTTTGCAAATCGAGACAAACCATGTACAAAGTTCAAATATTCACAGAATATATTCAAATCTTGTAAAATGAAAAAAAAAGAACTTGCATTTATATAGTGCCCTTCATGGCCCCAATACACTTCACAGGCAAGAAAGTACTTTTGACATACAGTCACTATTGTGATGTAGGAAACTCTGCAGCCAATTTGCAGAGAGAAAGCTCCAACAAACAACAATGTGATAACAATCAGATCATTTTGTTTTCCTGTGATATTGACTGAGCTGGTCAGACCACCAGGGAGAACACCTCTGCTCTCCTTTAAAGTATTGCCATGGGATTTTTTTTTACATCCACCTGAGAGGGCAGACAAGACCTCAGCTTAAGGTCTCATTCAAAAGACGGCAATTTCCACAGTGCAGCACTTCCTCAGCACTACACCGGAGCATCAGCCAAGATTTTCATGCTCAAGTCTAGGGGCTGAATTTTCCCCCTGTCATGGTAGGGAAGTTGAAGGGCAGGCGCGCTTCCAATCAGTGCCCCCAATTGGAGGTGCGGCGCCATTTTATATGGGTGAGCCAATTAAGGCCCATCCAGCAGGACGTCCGCAGGGAAGCGCTATGTATGCACTTCCCGTGCGGGTGTGGGAGGGAATCCCGAAATCGAGATTGCACTCTTTTGCGCATGCGCATAGAAGAGTGCACTCATCTCCCTGAGGCTAAGTGCAGCCTCAGGGAGATTGGTTGAAAATGTCAAAAACCTTAAAATAGAAAAATAAAATTTCCCTAACATGTCCCCTCATGTGACAATGTCACATGAGTTGGGACATGTCCATAATTTTCAAAAAAAACTTTAACATTTTTAAAAAGCTGCTTGAAACCTCATCCCGCCCATGGATGAGTTTTGATGCTTTTTCTAATTCACTCCAGGGCTCCTAGCCTGCCCGTAAACCTTAAGGTTGGAGGGGCAGGTCCTTGAATTACTTAATTGCCTCTGTCAATGGCCTTAATTGGCCACTGACAGGTTGGTGGGCGCGCAGCTGATCTTGCTGCGCCCCCGCCTTGCTGAAAGTTTAAATGGGGTGCAATGATGTCAGGAGTTCCCCCCGATTTCACTGCGCATCATTTTACACATCGGTGAGTGGGGCCCTGACCATCTCGCTGACACATAGAATTCTGTCCTTGGCGTGGGCTAACCTTCTGCCTCAGAGGGGAGATTGCTAACCACTGAGCCACAGCTGACACCTACACATGTAACCCTAAAACAATCACAGTTTGATCAACGGGATATTTAAATGTTTGTTCAAAATATCAATTGAGGACTCTAACAAAATTTTACTGGGAATAATCCATAGGATATTTAACACATTTAAAAAATACTTTGTTTCCAACTACCTCAGGGAGCTGCAGACTTGCAAATAATGAAATGAAGCAGTAAAAAGCTGCTGGAAACAGTGTCATTGCATCACAGTCAAGCACCTGAAAACATACCTCATAAAAATGCTGTCCCCAGATATTCCTTTTAATTTTATTTTCTAACGGAGACTTCATTCCGTCCTTGGATGAGTTTTCATGAAAAATGTAAAGGCTGCTTGGCTGATTTGCCCATCCACCAACAATAAGCTTGGATAGGCCATGAAAAATCGTAGGCAATTGCACTGTTAGTGGACTTAATTGCCTGCTTAATTGGCGGCAGGCATGCTTCTGACTTTTGCACACATCCACCGAGTGAAATAATGGACAATGACGTCAGGGCACTCGCCCAACATCATCTCGCGCAATTTTACAACCAACCGGGTCAGGCGTGCACCAGCCCACGCACGTAAAATTCTACCCGCATCCTAATCGTGTGTGACTAAATCACACAAAGAACGCTCTAGATTTCTCCTTACAGAGACAAATTTGAGGAATAGCTGCAGTTACAATTCTGCAAATATTAAATCTAAAAAACCCAGCAAAATAGAACATTGTCATAATCATTAACAGAATGACTTCAAAGAAGCAGTCTTTGTACATGAGCACACTTTCCTTGAGCTCCCCTTCTCATGGGGTGAAATATATAACTCAGAGGGGGGCCTTATACTGTGAACTGGACAAAGTAATCTCCTTCGCAAGATGTCGTAATGGTTAAAATACAAAAAAAGTACTGCATATAAGACCAGCATTGACTATTGGCTACACTGATATCTGAATCTATGAAAAGCTGTTTAGCCCTTAATAATTCAAGTTCAATAGCTTTTCATTTAACTGAATATAAATAGTAGCTTTAAAATATCTATTCTCGACAATATAAAGGATAATAGTGGGAAATGAAACATCTTTCAAACTGAACTCCACCTTGTAACATCATCAAGCATTCTGTTGAGATAATAGAGTTCATGCAGACAAGACAATCCAAGTCCTGCCCTGCCAGTGTTTTCAAGCCTAAACCTCAGATCGACCCTTGCTTCAATAAGCATGCAATTTTCCTTAACAATGCCCTCAATTTGTCCTTTGAGAATGATGGTGCTGAATTAGAGTTGTTTAACAAATTCAAGGTCATGTTTGTGTGGAATTCGCGTCTACAGGGAACTGAATTTGCACAGCTGAAATGCATCTAATTTTAGACCAATTTTCACCAGAGGGAGTGTAAAGCATCATGACCTCTCCCTGAACTTAGTTTGAACACTTTCCCACTATTAGATCAACATAAAGCACCATCATTGACCAGAGGCAGATTAAAGCTAATTTGCTAGAACAACATATCAATCAGCAATATGGCTACTTGGAGCGAAGATAGTAATTAATACAAATTAGTCTCAAAATATTGCAGTGCTGTGCTGTGGAATTGGCGCACAGTAGGCTTTGACCTAAGACTGTCCAATTTAATTCTGGTTCAGATTTTTACAATTGAGAGATTACTTTTGATCTCATGTTTACGGGGAATTGGGATGCTCATATGATCGTAATTGGGATACAGTTCTAAAGGTGAAAAGCAGCATTCAAAAGAATTGTTTCAACTAATCCTTAAGGAAGACATTTCTAACATTTAAATCACTCAGCCCCTGCCCTTTATCCAAATGACTGAAAACTGACAAATTAATGAATTATCAGGCTGATTATATCTTTGTACACATGTCCTATCTCAAGAAATAAATGTAAAATAAGCTGCTTAATTCTGAGAAAGGGAGTGTTGAGGAGGTTGGCAAGGCAGGATTGAAATTTTGTGATATGCAATGTCAATGATTCAATCATTTTTTGAAAGCAGAGATAACATTAATCATCATATGGAATAACAGGTTTTACAGAGTGCAGCTGACAAACTGAGATGGAATTTTACAGCAGCGGGATTTTACGCTCCCGCCAAATTCAACAGATTTCTGAATGGTTCGTCACCTTTTACGGCCCTGACCCCACCACAACAGGGCCTTAAAATTCCACCCCTGAAGTTTGGTGAGAGGGGAGCTTGAAGTGTTAATTTTGTTCTTAGATTTTGCTCTGTAAAATCTAATCTAGTTTGTAATTAGCAGTAACTTGGAAGTACTGTGTAACAGGCTAAATTCTTTCTTGCAGTTTAGACAGGGTAAACTCACACTCGGCTGTAGGAGCTGCGTGTAGTTAATTAGCTAACTGGTTGAATCTGGTTACTGTGGCCCCAGTTCAGTGTACTATAAATTCAGGGTGCTTGGCCTAAATAGCCAATTGGTTATGGTACTGGGTTTGTAACCCCAAGATCAAGAGTTCAAATCTCATAATGGCAAACTATGAAACAATGTAACTTCATCTGAAACAGATGGAAACAGGTTTACTCAAAAAGAGTATCAAGAGTTCAAATCTCACAATGGCAAACTATGAAACCATGTAACTTCATCTGAAACAGATGGAAAATGGGTTTGTACTCAAAAGAGTTACAATAATACTATAAATTCAGGGTTCTTTAGTGCAGCCTTGGCAAATGGAGTTTGTTTCGTCTTTCTAACCACATACAAATTGGTTTTTGCTCTATTACAGGGAAAGGAGCTAGCTGTTTGGTGAGTATCTGGTAAGTGGGTAAGTTCTATTCTAGACCTAAGGCTTAAAATAGCACACAGTTTGGTGGTAAAGTAAATAATAAGTTAATAAGTGATTAATGTAATTATTTAAAACACATTAAGGATGGCAGGACAGGTGATCTGTCAAGGCTGCTGCAAGTCCTTCCTACCAAACTGACTCTAGACTATCCTCTGGCCTGTGTGGGATATACACAGTACAAATCATCTAATGGCCTGTAACTTGGTTTAAATGCCACAAGCAACAAACTGAGCTGTACTGGGGACATGACACAAATAATCAATTGATCTGTAGAGGGTTTACATGACAGCTCACTGATCTGTACTTCGCATTCATAATACAAATAGATTGCTGACTGTACTGGGGATAAGTGATACAAATTTTACTCAAACTTGAGATTTTATAATAAGGTTGCATCAGTAAAATGAATTCAAGCTTTTTTCAGTTGGTCAGAAAACAATGAATGGATTTGTTTTCTTTTTCCTTTAAGTAATCAATCACAAGAAATAATTTTGTATTCTGAAAATATATTTTGGACCCCAGTCAATATAGATCTTACACAATTTACATTAGTGAGGTTAATCATAAAGACATTGGATGCCGTAAGGTATTTTACAACCTTCAAATAAACTGCCTGACATTATTATTATTGTTTCTATGGAGCTTCACCATTGAGTATTTGAAGGACTCCTGTAAATTAATTGAACCGTTAATATTTTGCACTCTCATTTTAAAATAGGTTGTAATGAGTTCAGCATTCTCGATCATTGCACAAATAATCTTAAGCACAAAAGATACATCTTTTGATCTTTGGCATGTCCTGTATATTCATTAAATGAAGGTTACAGCATGAATATGAAAAACAACTGCTGAGTATAAATAACAGACTGGGTGGAACTTCCTGATATTAGGTGGCTCCTTTATTGTTCTTTTGTGCTGTTGATTATGTCTTTCATTTATTCAGAAATGAATATGACTCAATGGTTATCTTTCAAGGGAATCCTACATCTTGGATGTATCATAAAACAAATAAAATCAAATTAGTTCACTGGAAATGAAGTACATTACGGGTGTGCTTACAAACAACATCATCCTAATGGATAAGAGTGTTCAATAATGAACAATCATGGGAATCACACTTCGGGCAATTTACTCGTGGCTACAAAAGCCTTGTCCTTCAAATCTTTAATTATATTGGCATTCGAGGCCTCACAACACACAAGATCAGCATTCTATCTTTTTTAAAATTGAGTTTGGATCCAGCCTAAACAAGATGATTAAGATCTCTCTCTGCTAGGGAGAAAAGAGCCAGAGCAGTCTCGACCCTGTGCCACAAACTTTTGTACAGGAAATCAAATTGTCACACTGGTGCAGTTATGGGTTTTAGTTATTGCAGGTCATTAAAGGCTGTGTAATTCAGCACATGGTGTTCCTGACCTGGAAATAACTGGTCTTGGAATTGCATAAACAGGAAAATCAGAATATTTTCCAATCTCAGAATTAATGTTAGTCACAAACTTTTCCCCATTAAAAATATCAATCTTAACATCAGTATTTGTTAATTGTTAATCTAGGTATTGGAATACAGCAATTGGAACTAACTTTCAAAATCTTAGCTGAGCCTCTCTGTCACTTAAATTTACAAGAGTAGCTTTTCATCAAAGAAACATGACTAGCAAAGTGCTGGATGCTTTCTATATTGTATTTCTCTACAGTGTAGTTCTCCTCTTCTGAAGTGCACATAGACTATATTGTGTGCTTATTAATCATGTTTTAATGATGGTGTTTGATGAAATGAAAAGTCCCCCAGTTTGGGGTAATAAATCTAAAAGGAAAATCAAGTTTTCTTTTCCCTACTGAAAATCTCTCAGCAATTGTTTATGTCCAGATGACTTAAAAAAAACCTCTACTTTGAGCCAGGAAAATTCCAACACAAATGTTTCTCCAGGGATTTTTTATTTTTCATGGAAAAGAAATGTCAGAGCACTTTCCTGAAGAAAGTTTGAGTTCTGAGTGCTGTGTTATTATGGGGATTATAGAATAAACATAACTTGTCCTTGATAATTTACAATCTTTCCTGCAGCACTGACTCTATAGTTTTTAAATAATGAGATGACGTTCTGGAGTTTAGCAACTTGATTGGCTCATTGCTTAAAAGTATAGAGTTAAGGCTTCGCTCAGTGCGATAGGTTCCCAGAAATGCAGCAACTCAACGGCATATTTTACTGTGCCAATAAGCAACACACTCCCCAAGCCTAAGTAAAGGATCATATTGTAGCTGATTTTCATTTTGCAGCTATTGACCTGGGATTAGGACACCTTTTTTTCAAATGCAGCACATCTTTTGAACAAGGTGGGTGGCAGGACCATTGCAAACTGGCTCACTAGCCTCATCAGTATAGGACTGGCAAGGTACAGATACCAGTTACAGGTCAAAGATGAGCCTAGGGTGGGGGGGTGCAGTCAACTGCGAAAGGTTGAGCAAGTGTTGTTTGGCAGTGACCAGCAGTGGCTCCTCCTGGCTGTGCATTAAAAATACTTAATTTAAAGAAACTTTCCTTTTAGCTGGTAGCCTCAAGCTGTCCAAGGATCTCTGGTAACCTTGCACGTAGACCAGGTAATCCTGAACACAGCTAGGTCAATGTCAGTTGAATTTGGAACGAACCAATTTCCACTTTTAGTTGTAAAATAGCCATTGGGTCCCTAATTAGCATATTTAGATGGTGTAATACACATTTGAGGGGTTGCTAGTGATGCTTCTACAGTGCCCAAACCAAAATGGAAAGATCCAAAATGGAATATTGGCTCTCTAAATTTTAGACCTTTGTATCTGTTTTTCAAGTGGAAATCGGGCACAAGGAGATCCAACCCCTGTGCCCTTAAAAAAAACAAATTAAATGATGTCAATTGAATATCTATAATGGTGGGCTCCTAAAAATTACTTTTCTGACAAACATTAGAACATAATAAGAAATAGGAGCAGGAGTCAGCCATTTTGCCCATCCAGCCTGCTTAGCTGTTCAATGAGATCACGGCTGATCTGATGTGGCCTTAACTCCACTTTCTTGCCTGTCCCTCATAACCCTCGACTCCCCATGTAGATCAAAAGCCTGTCTAACTCGGCCTTGAACATATCCAATCTGATGGGGACTATATAACCGGATGGGAGAGGTGGGGTGGGATTGGGGGGGGGAGGTGGTGGAGGGGGAGGTGGCTGGTTAACCTGTGGGAGTGGGGGGGAGGGGGGGTTGTTGGTGAGCATGCACAAATACCAAATGTCAAAAATACGGGACAAAACATTCCGGCAGCAAACAACGTAAGTTGTGGGGCAAACACCTTTAATATGGGATGGTCCTGTACAACCCAGGAGGCTTGTTCACTGAGTCAACAACCTTCTTTGCTCATTGGGGAGAGAATTCCAAACATCAACCTCAATTTTAGAATTAGTTGATGAAGCTGGAATGCTTTGTAATGATTAGCACTCCCCCAAAATATCAATTACTTTGCTTATATTTTAAACCTGGTGTTAAGGTTTGTTGGTGCTTCAATATTGGCAAAGAGGAACTGGTGTTGTCACTCTTTGTAACATGAAGATTTTCTGTCGATAGTACTTCTAGCAAAATCACACATTGACTTTGAATGTGGTTAGGATGTTTTTTTTTCAATGAATTTATGATTTTATTAGAATAATAAATTCTATTATTCAAGGGAAATGAATTTACACAGTGACCAGAATGATTCTCCCTCCACTGTGCCAGAAGGTAATTGAAAAGAGGCTTTTTTTTTTGGTGACATTTCATCATAGTAAGTTCCTTGTCTTGACATTGGCATAAATTGTTTGCAATGACAGAGCCTCTCCATCATTGCGAAAATGGCAGAAGAGGCTGAATTGTGAAATCCCACCCCTGAACAGGCCACCTACCATTTTTGCAGGGGTGTGAATGGGGTTGGGTCAGGATTTGCACATGTAGAGTCTATTATAAAAGACGTAGTAACAGAACACTTGGAAAGCATTGACGGGATTAGACAAAGTCAGCATGGGTTTATGAAAGGGAAATCATGCTTAACTAATCTACTGGAGCTTTTTGAGGAAGTAACTAATAGATAAGGGAGAACCAGTGGATGTGGTGTATTTGGATTTCAAGAAGGCTTTTGATGAAGGGGTCCCACATAAGAGGCTAGTGGGGAAAATTAAAGCACATGGGATCGGGGTAATATACTAGCCTGGATTGAGAATTGGTTGAGAGACCAGAAACAGAGTGGGAATAAATGGATCTTTTTCTGGGTGGCAGGCGGTGACTAGTGGGGTACCACAGGGATCATATATTTTCAAGTTTGATGACAACAGAACTGACCAGGGTTGTGAGTTGTGAGGAGGATGCAAGGAGGCTTCAGGGCAATTTAGACAAGTTGTGTATATGGGCAAACACGCGACAGATGCAGTATAACGTGGATAAATGTGAAGTTAAATGCTTCAGTGTGAAAAACAAAGGCAGAGTATTATTAAATGGTGACATATTGGGAAATGTGGATGTACAATGGGATCTGAGTGTCCTTGTACACCAGTCAATGAAAGTAAACAGGTAGGTGCAGCAAGAAATTAGGAAGACAAATGGTACCTTGGTCTTCATTGCAAGAGGATTTGAGTTCAGAAGGGATGTCTTACTGCACTTATACAGGGCCTTGGTGAGACCACACCTGGAGTATTGTGTGCAGTTTTGGTCTCCCTACCTAAGGGAGGATATACTTACTGTAGAGGGACTGCAGTGAAGATTCATGAGGCTGATATCAGGGATGGCAGAGCTGTTGTTTGAGGAGAGATTGGTTCGACTGGGCCTGTATTCACTAGAGTTTAGAAAAAACGAGAGGGGATCTGATTGAAACGTATAAAATTCTAACAGGCCTAGACAGACTGGATGCAGGGAGGATGTTACCCCTGGTTGGGGAGTCTAGAACCAGGGGCCAGAGTCTCAGGATATGGGGCAGGCCATTTAAGACCAAGTTTCTTCACTCAAGAGGCTGATCAACCTGTGGAATTCTCTACTACAGAAGCTGTGAAGGTTGGGTCACTGAGTAAATTCAAGAAAGAAATTGATAAATTTTTTGGATATTAGGGGCATCAAGGGGGTAGAGAAAAAAGATCAGCCATGATCATATTGAATGGGGGAGCAGGCTCGAATGGGCTCAATGACCTGCTCCTGCTCCTAGTTTCTGTATGCATTTTGCAGAGGCAGCTGCCCATATGTATCAGCAGCTGCCTCCAGTCATGTCTGATTTTCATTTGACAGGAATGGGAAACACAATGGGCAGGATTTTTGGGTCGTTTTGGAGGTGAGACAGGTGGGCCCAGGAGCTGGTCAGTCGCCAGCAATCGGCCCCCAACTGTGATTTCGCACTGGCTGGCCAATTAACTGGCAGCCAGCGTGAAAGAAGCACTGAAAAAGGCTCAGCGCTGCCAAGGTGGGGGTGGGAGGAGAGCAAGCGCAAAAGCCTGCGTGCTTGTCGGAGCGCGCAGTGAGAGTTCCCTGAAGGCAGGGGGGAGCTGAACAACTTTAAAATCAAAAATAAACATTTTTAAAATCTGAAAAATTGTGTTCTGACTTGGGACTAACTCTCAATGGCATAAGCAGAATACAAATTCTTCCCAAAAGTTTATATTTTTTTTGTTTGTTTTTAATTGTGGAAACCTCATCCCACCCGTGGATGAGGTTTGATTAAAAAATCAAAAGACTACCTGTCCGATCCGCCCACCCGCCAACCATAAGGCAGTGAAAAATAAGTTTAAATGAATTGATTAGGGGCCCTAATAGGCCTCTTAATTGTCGGCAGGGATGCAGCCGACTCTTGCGCGTGTGTTCACCGACCGAAATATCGTGCACTATTTTGTGCTCAATTGGGTCGAGCTCACATCCACCGTGGGACAAAATCCTGCCCAACGTGTGCAGATTAGACCCAGTAGGAGCAGGCCTAAACTTTGTGAAGTCCTTTAGAGGAGGTGGGATACCCCTTGGATATGGTCCTAGGACACATTTGGGGGAGGTAAGGTGACCTTTGGGATTGGAAAAAGTAGATATCAATGTGCACAAAAAAGTGCATAAACTCATTGGAACATGAGAGTTGTCATTAGTGCCAAAAACAACTTAAGAACTGTCAAGAGCAGCTGCCAAAAGCAACTGTCAAACTGTCAAGGCATTTAAAACTCCTGCCCTTTAATCTTTGAAAGAACTGCAGCAAATGTTTAAAAATGTATCATTGCTTGCAATTCATTTTGTCCATTGACATAAGCCTAAGGATACTACTGGATTTGTGCTACATGACTGATTTCACAACCTTTCATTATCACAGCAGGATGCCTTTAACTTTAGTTTAATTGACAGCTCCAAGTGGATATAGATTCTTCCAAGTGTGACTATGAATTACAATGTTTGTTTTTGTAAGGGATTACGCATTTGAATGAAATGTTTGTTCTTATAAAGGATTATATAGCTTAAGGAATATACATGGGTCTTTATGAATGAGTTATTTTTTAAATAAAGTCTGCAATAGACACTAGGCCAGGATTTTATGGACCCTCCTGCCTGGCAGATATTATGGTCCCACCGAACTGAATGGAGATTTAAATAGCTTGCTGCATCCACCAGGGGGAGACATGCCATGGCAGGGCCATAAAATCCTGGGTTTAGAACTTTATTTTGTTTAATTTCAACATGGCTCCTGAGGTCTACCCATGATGGATACTGGGCTAGTTGGCATGGTGGGTATAAGGGCAAAGGGTGGTGGGTGGGAGGCATGTGTTGGCACGGGGCTATAAAGGGCCATGGAAGACATAGGTTGCCATGGAAAGTATGAAGGGCTATGGGGATGGGTGCAGAGGGAAGATGTGGCATGGACAGTACGAGGGGTTATGTAGGTGGGTAAGGGGCCATAGGTTGGCATTGAGGGTATCAGTGGCCATGGGATGGGTATAGGGCAGGAGGTGGCATAGATGGGGCATGGAGTGTGGTGGGGTGTGAGGGCTGGGTGGCTTTTTTTTTCGTTTTAATGCTTTTCAAAAAAACTTCCATGCCAGTGTACCAAGGCAAGCTGCCTCCCCAGCCTGCCTCCACAGCTGCCAGTGTCTGCAATTGTTCCAGGGTTAGCTGGCCTGACTTCCAGAGCAAAATTCCCAACTTCCGGAGCACAACCTCCCTGGTCGGGTTTGTGGAGTTGAGAAATGTCCCAACTCTGCACTCTTGACCTGGGAGTGAAAATTTAGATAATTGTCTCTAGAGAAAAGGAACAATGGGAACAGTGCTACTCCAGGTAGGCCTCATGCTCATCTCAACTATTTTCTAAAGATCGGTCTTTTAGAAGGCTTAAACCTAGTTCATATCTTCACATTTTAACGACTCATGTATTTTCCATTATTAGGTGATCTTGTTGATTTAGTTAGCACCGAGTTTTCCCAACAAATTCTCACATACCTTACCTTCCAAATCAATCAGAACCACTCAACTCAGCAAGATGCAGGCAATTCTCTCAAATGCCCTATGCCAAAAATATCAGCTAGTGGATTTTCCACAGGTTTTTTTCTGATCTTCCACTGTAGCTCCAGTAGAAGAGTGTCAGAAATGCTAAAGAAGTGACATAAATGGCCATTTATACATTTTCTCTCCGGTTTCTGCTGACCTGCTGAAGATATAGTGGAAGATCAGAAGAACGCCCACCATAATTTCGGGTGCAAGTGTTGGACTTTACTTTGAAGAAAGGTGTAATGTAATACGTGTTAATCTTAACTGGAGCTGAGGAAGGGATGGAAAGCCAGAGGGACAGAAAATTCACCAGTGCTCCTGTGCAACTCAAAGCTAGTTCATAACCAGTAAAGGCTAGAAAATATCTGAGATTTTCCAACAGGGATAGGAGTATTATTTGGGGACCTTTGAACATGGAATAGAAATAACTTGGAAGACAAGGGGCATGGAAAAGTGAAGAAAATAGTCTAAAATACTAAAGAACAAAAAGTGTGTAATTGCTTCAAATATATTATTAAACTTAAAATGCAATGTGTAGGGTCTCTAAACTCTGATGTTAAGCTGTGTTTAATGCGTGTGCTGCTACAACTCCACGAAGAGTTAATGGAATTCATTATTTGTCTGTAAGTGAAGAATTTACCGTTTGCCATATATTCTGTGATGATATAAATTGGTTCCTCAGTGACCACAGCATTGAGCTTCACCAGCTTATGATGTTGCAGAGTCTTCATTAAGTTGGCCTCTGCTAAGAAAGCCTCAGGAGACATGCTCCCAGTCTTCAAACATTTAATGGCAACTTTGGTGTAGTCATTATAGTAACCTGCCAATAAAAGGAAGAACAATAAAACGTCAGTGAATATGCAGTATGCATAATCTCTTCTCAAAATACCAACTCCTTATTCAGGACCAGGAATAGAATTAGAAAATCTTGTTTACTGGACAGTGCAAAGTTACATCAAATTCACAGCAAAAACGGTTCAGGCGTATGAAATTTTGACCTGTTTTCCTATTGTCAGAGTCAAAGGACATTTCAGTAGCCCTTGGACAGCAGCATACAATTATTTAAATCTTCAACAAATCTGTTTTCCTGATAAGGAATGTGAGGAACTGTCTTCGCTACTTCTAACACATCAGAGACCAAATGCAGGGTTGTGCCTTCTACAAAAAGATGACCTGCAGCTGACATGTAGCATGGAGTTGCCATAGCAGCTGACAGTACCAGTCAATTGAAACTTTAGATCTGCCTTCACTTCATTTTAGTGTGTGGCTCTGCTGTCCAATGGATATGAAGTCCTGCTCTCCTCGCAACCAATAGGTACAACAGCACTTTTACTTCAGCAGCTATGAAACAGGTGTTCAGGCATCAGACTGTTCCATTACGTGCCTGCAGACTCATGACTGCACGTTGGGTTTCCTTTCATTTAATTTTTAGCCGTTAGTTCTTGGCCCGGTTTCCAACCCCAATACCCACCCCCTCCAACCATTGCTTGGATCTCTTTAAATTTTATTCGTACGCAATTTGCCAATCCCACCATTTAATGTGCTCTCTGCACACATCCATATCTACACCTGGAGCTATGCTTACACCTGAGTCAACCACGGAAAATTCCATGCATTGAGCAGAATGCACTTCATTTCCAACCATTGTGGTAAAACTGCATCTGTATTAGTCAATCCACCTTACAGAATTCACCACAGGTGACCTTTACTGTATAAACTATTTACAGGCATGGAAGGAAGTGAATTGGACAGAAGTCATCTCTTCAATGAAACCACCCTCTAAATTAGAATCAGATCAGAGCAATTATATTACAGGTCAAATATCAAATTGTTGTTTAAAGTGTGGTGATATTATTGGTCCCAGAATGATGCCAGCACAGTTGTGCAGTTTGGGGCAGTTCTGCTGCTCCAATCACATCAGGGAACTTCAAACTGCCTGGAAAATTTTAATGATAGGGAGTGATCCCATGAGTTCCTTTAAATTTTGATGTAACAAAGGCAGTCCATTGAACTTTATTCAACAACACAGCACCTAACTCCGCTAGCTGAAGAGCATGATCTCCAGCATATAAATGCAATAGCCCGCTAATTCTATCCTATCTTTGAAGCTGCCATTTTAATAGACCCTCCACTTGTGTTATGAATGTTGGGATATCCCATATCCAGAATTCTATCACTATTCAGCAAGGAAAGTAACAGAGAAAACTTGCAAAACCCACAGGTAGGTGGGATACAGAGGGAAAAAGAAATATTTTGTTAATATTTAATGTATTGGATGAAATGCCTTTGTATTCTAAACAAGCCGCAAGCATTTAAAGTAAAGAGGTTATTGCTGCCATTAAAGGAATTGCATATGCATGCTTGTTTGCAATATTCTCAGCATAATTTCAAGCCTAAAGAAGCAGGAAAGAGAGAAAGAGGAGAGCAGAATGTATTAACACCATGTGTTTATTTCCTGAGATGGTGATGACTCTTACTGTTTCTAGCCATGTTTATTTTTAACATAAATGAATGCCTGAGGTACATAGCTCAAGTGAAAATCTCACCCATAATTTGCTACTGTTGGCAGCTTTGCTCGTGTGGAATCAGATTTCTATGAGCACTTTGCTAATGTCCCTGTTATCTCAGTGCTGGGGTTTAGATACTTAAAGGAGCAGCTTCGTGTGCCAATTCTGCTATTTCATCCATAAATCGAGTGCCTCTTTTTCCAGTTTCATGAGAGGAGTGAAGAGGTTAAGCAGGATGTATATGATAAGATCAAACATCCGTTACCATGCCTATAAAGTGCATCAGTATCACAGTCGAGTGGTTTTATTTATTTGAATGCATCGTATTTCGCCACGGTAACCTGGTTTACCCATGAGCTGTGTAGGTAGAGCAGAAGCCAGCCTCCATTTATCTGTTGTTTTATGTGGAGTCTATATTTCAATGACATCTTAGGTTTTGTTCTGTATTGAAGGCAATTTCAAATCAAAGCATAGCAATGCACTTTGATGTTGATGCAGCACAACAGCCCCTATTCCAAAATCAGCTTGATATGTGTTAGCTTTATCCCAGTCTATACTGGGATGGTTAAATCCCCTAATATAGTAGCCCTATTGTTCTCTCTGCATGTCCCCTCCACGATTTGATTTCTAATCTTTGGTAATCTATAATATAGAAAATTGAACAATTTCTCTTCCTATTCAAAATTCTATTGATACGGACTCTGTTTTAACACAATCCACTACAACTTATGCTGTGATGGAATTCTTTATGAATATTGCTCTCCCATTTTTCCCCTCATTATCTCTCCTGAAATCGCTATAATTAATAACATTATTCTTATCTAGACCTGAACCACTTCACCATTAAGGGTATTATGTAATATCTTTATAACAATAAGGATATTATTTTGTCACATGGCGGCTATATGGAAGAGTGAAGCCCTAAATGAAAAAAAACCTGGGGAAAATGAAAACAGGCAGGAACTGTTTGACTGCTGTGGGTAACTTGGTCCATTCCTTAAAGTGAGTGATTCACAAAGACTGTTAAATTCAACAAACAACCTGTGCTTTGACAATTTCAACAAATTAAATTTAAAAATTGCAATGGGTCTAAATCCCTAGGTTGATTTTACTTCTATGTTGGGTGATTGCCTAATGGGAGCCTGAATGAGCAGCAGATCCGGAGGTTGTGTAGGAAGCAAGACCAGCACAATTTTACTGGCCAGAATTCACTTATCTCCTCTGCACTTGTGTTAAAAAGGTAGCAATGAAATATGGTGCACATCAAATTGGGAGTTTATTTGTACCCAGGATTATAATTTGGTAATTTTACTTCAGTCCATGTTATGATATATGCAGCTCTTATTATTTCTAATTTCACACAGAAACACATGGTGATTATTATAGTGAAGGCTTTCTGGCCACACCAAAAGAAAGCTATAATTTGTATCTTCATGTACCCATCCAAACTTCTCCAAACTGTCCTGAACCCAACTTCTGCACCAGTTTCAGTGACTCTCGTGAGACCTCCCATTCATCATGCCACCATGGCTTCTGTGGTTTTTGAGTCTGGCAAGGCTTCTTCAAACATTGACATAAACCATCAGTATTATCTGCAACAGAGAGAATTAGCTCAGTGATTCAACAAACAACCTGTGCTTTGACAATTTCAACAAATTAAATTTAAAAATTGCAATGGGTCTAAATCCCTAGGTTGATTTTACTTCTATGTTGGGTGATTGCCTAAGGGGAGCCCGAATGAGCAGCAGACCCAGAGGTTGTGTAGGAAGCAAGACCAGCACAATTTTACTGGCCAGAATTCACTTATCTCCTCTGCGATGTCAGTGGGAATGAGGACATAGCCAATGGGCAGGAGTGAAAATTGAGCTGGGAGCCAGATGTCACCTGCCATCCCAAGGGAAAGGTCCCTGGGATAAGCTTTGCGCTGGGGGTGGTGGGGGGCTTGTTGGGTTTGGGGGATGTGAAGTTGTTGATCAGGGAAGGAAGAGTGGGGTGGAACAGGGCAGAGAATTCCTGCTCCTCCCAACCCACAATGCTCCACTTAAAAGTCATTTTCCTTTGAAACTTATATGGTTCTTTTTGACCACTCCATGGACTGTCACCATGTCAGAACTGCAGGGGTTGGTTCTGTGACGGTCTCCAATATCTCTGATGATTATAACACCATCATATAATCGGGCCACAACTTTTAGATTTAAATTTGGCCCCTGCTTGTCTGCAGCTGGAGCCTTAGGCTGATTCAAAGTCAGTGAAGATACAAATACTGACAGATGACAATCATAGAAACACAATAGTTACAATACAGGAGGAGGCTATTCAGCCCATTATGACTGTACTGGCTCTCTGAAAGAGCTATTCACCTAGTACCACTCCCCTGCCTTCTTCCTGTACTTTCTTCCTTTTCAGATAATAATCCAATTCCCTCTTGAAAGCCACAATTGAACCTGCCTCCACCACACACTCAGGCAGTGCATTCCAGATCCTAACAATTCAATGTGAGAAAAAAGTTTTACACATGCTGCCATTGCTTCTTTTGCCAATTACCTTAAATCTGTGCTCTCATTCTCGATCCTTCCACCAATGGGAACATTTTTCTCTTGTCTATTCTGTCCAGTCCCCATGTTATACTGAATGCCTTTATCAGATATCCTCTCAACCTTCTCCTCTTTGGAGAAACTGGGACTGTTTTCCTTAATCTATCTATCTATGTAACTGAAGTTCCTCATCCCAGGAACCATTTTTCATAAATCTTTTCTACACCCAATGCTTTCACATCTTTCCTTAAGTGTGGCACCCAGGACTGGACGCAATACTCCCATTAAGGCTGAACTAGTGTTTTATACCTGTTTAACATAACTTCCTTGCTTTTACACTCTATTCTCCTAGTAATAAAGCCCAGGATCCTGTTTCCTTTATTAACCTCAACCTCCCCTGCCATCTTGAATGATTTTTGTACATATACAGCCAGGTCCCTCTGCTCCTGTTCTCCCTTTAGAAATGTACCCTTTATTTTATATTGTCTTTCCATATTCTTCCTACTGAAATGAAACACTTCACATTTCTCTGCAGTAAATTTCATCTGCACTTGCCTGCCCTTTCCGCTAACTTGTCTATGTCCTTTTAAAGTTCTACACTATCCTCCTCCTCAGTTCACAATACTTCCAGATTTTATCTAAGTCTGAAAATTTTGAAATAGTGCCACCATCGTTCAGCCAGTGAAAGCAGACTGCCCATCTCATGTACCATTTCCCACCAGACAGGGGACTGCTATGCAGTTAATTGGCACATGACCTTCAATGATACATTCACAATAGCTAGAGCTCAGTGCCATAAAAACAACTGTTAGAAAACACACAGATACCTGAAAAACTTCCAATGTCATCTTTTGACCAAGCTAGTAATTTGTGGAAATTGTTCCTATGTATGGTATGTTGACAGTGTGGGTTCTCAGCCCAGCAGTAGACTTACATGAATAATGGTTCACCAGCTCATGAAGATTATTGAAGGTTATCCGGGGAGATATGTAATAGCCTCCCTTATCTAAAGAGCGAATCTTATAGTGCTTCACCACGTCTCCTTGTTGTGAATCAAAGTCCCTCACAGACAGTGAATAAGAACCTGCATTCATAAGAAATGTGTTAAAATACAATGCATGAACTTTGCTTCCTCTGCTACATATATTCAGTAAAACAGCAGAATAGGTTTGAACACTTCATTCACTTCAGAAGCTTCTCTCTGTTAGGGGCCTGTGTGAGTTTGGCTAACTTCAGTTTTTATTGGGCACAAGTCCATAACACAAAATGAAGGCAACCTTGTTGAAACTTAAGTCCCTGGGGGAACTTGGCAGGGTGGATATTGAGAGGATCCCATGTAGGAGACTCTAGAGCTGGGGGACAGAGTTTAAATATAAAGGGTCTTCCATTTAAGACAGATGAGAATTTTTTTAATCTGATGTTTGTTAGTCTGGGGAATTCCCTTCCCTAGAGTGCAGCGGAGGTGGGTTCATTGAATATTTTTAAGGCTGAGTTGATAGATTCTTGATTGAAAAAGGAGTCAGAAGGTATAGGGGGTAGACAAGAGATGAGAAAGCAGAGCTGAGGCCACAATCAGATCAGCTGTGACCTTATCAAATGACAGAGCAGGATCAAGGGGCTGAACGGCTACTCCTGCTCCTAATTCATATGTTCATCTGTAACCTTAATTTGGCAAAAAAAACAGTTTTACTCCATCAGCTATTTTTCTCAAGAGAAAATGAGGCTGGATACCACGGTAAGGTGAAAAGAATTCCCATCTGAGATTTGGGGCAAGACATGGTTGTAGGTAGAGAAGAGAGACCTCTCCCCTGCATCTAACTTGTCCTATATGAGAGGGTTTACTTCAATTCACCAAAAAGATTGTCTCTTGATTTAATAGCTAATTCAGATATAGGCTTCCCAACATCAAATCAACTTGTATTTATATACTGCCTTTACTGTAATAAAAGCCTCAAGACAATTCACAGGAATGTGATAAAGTAACATTAAATAGGAGCCATGAAAAGTGATATTAAAGTGGATAAGAAAAATCTTAGTCAGAAGAGTAGTTTTTATGGAATGTTTTAAAGGAGGATAGAGAGGTGGAGCGATTTATAGAGGGAATTCCAGAACTTGGGGCTCAGGTAGCTGAAAGTATGGCCATCAAGCACAGCATGTTAGTTGTTACATTGTTTGTTCAATTATAATGCTATGAACATAACAATGGGGCTGATTTTCTTGGTCCCCACTTGGCACTTGACTTGCCCAGGTGTCAAGCCATACAAATCCAATCATTAGCATCTGTAGCATAGGCTCATGGACGGGAAAACTGGGTTAGAAGCTGCTGTGGATCTGAGAGGCCTGAAGTTAACTAATCTTAGGGCCTTCTGGCCCTTTCAGATCCTCTAATCTGGGAGCTTCACAGGTTCAAGGCCACCGCTGCTTCTCCAGGGTCCTTAGAAATGTGTGCTCTTTCAATAAATTAATGGAACACCTTGTTCTGCTTAATTTATACAAAGATGTCACTGTGCCAATGCAATACAAACTCAGGTAGAAACCAGTCACCTTGTGGGAGCCACAAAATTTCAGAGCAATGGAACAGGGCAATCATAGGTCTCTAACCCTATTTCCTGTCATTACAATTTGGGAAACTTCAGGCACTAAGCACAGGAAAATTGGGTCGAATACGTTTATTCAATCCCATTTGATAAGAAATAAGCAACTCAAAGTATTGCATTAACTGTTTGGTGCAAATATAAAACCCATGTCAGCACAAGTGCTTTATTTCCATTGCTGTATTGACTAGCACTGTGCATTTATTCATATCTAATAACATACAAAACATATTGAAAAACTGCATCATTATATCAATAACCATGGGACTGAAAACAGGTTAAGGTTTGGAGTCGTTGAAACAAAGCAAAATGAGGCTTACGCTGCAAATCTGAGGTAAAAACAGAAAATATTCAGTAGGTCTGACAGCATCAGTGGAGCGAACTACAGTTAACATGTTTTAGGTTGATGACCTTTTGATTCTCTATCTTTATAATAATTGATATTTCACCCTGAAGGAGTATGGGCATGTACAGGACTCACTGTTTCTCATCTCACTGTTGCATCCTTATTGTGTACAGTAACAAAGATCGATTACAAGTTTCATTCTTTGGTTATTTTAAGCATGCTCTAGAGCCTCTTTAAAAGGGGTAAATGGAGCAGCAATAATGACCAATTTTAAAAGTGTATTATTTTTCAAGAAATTGAAAATTACACAAATTGTTGATGGTGACAGGACAGGATGAGAAAGCAGGAAATAAAGCTTATCCTGGGCTTCAGAAATAGAGGCAGAGAGTTTCAAAAGCAAGACATTATGGATGTTAAACTTGTATAAAACAATGGTTCAGCATCAACTGAAGCAGTGTCCCCAGTTCTGAGCACCACACCTTAGGAAGGACGTGCAGGCTTTAGAAAGGGTTCAGAAAAGATTTATGAGAATGGTTCCTAGGGATGAGGGACTTCAGTTATGTGGATAGATAGGAGAAGCAGGGGCTGTTGCCTTTAGAGAGGAGAAGGTTGAGAGGAGATTTGATAGAGTTGTTCAAAATCATGAGGGATCTGGACAGAGCAGACAGAGGGAAGGATAGGGATAAGGTGATTGGCATAAGAAGCTATGGTGACAGGAGGAAAAACCATTTTACACAGCAAGTGGTTAGGATCTGGAATGCACCGCCCAAGATTTGGGTGGAGGCAGGTTCAATTGTTACTTTCAAAAGAAACTTGGATCATTATCTGAACAGGGAAAATTTGCAGGGCTACAGGGAAAAAGTGGGGGAAATGGGACTAGATAAGCTACTCTTGTGGAGAGCTGGCACAGATACAATAGGCCGAATGGCCTCTGTCTGTGCTGTAACCATTTACTGATTCTCTGAAATTCAACTCTTATTTCTGTGTTAGTGTGACAGCTAATGGAATAAACAGCTGATTAACAATGTAGTTATCTGCAGTTGATTAAAGGGATATTTTATGTCTAGTGTATGATGATTGATCAATAACTAAGGCTAATCCAAAACCACGCTTGTAATGTTCTTCCGTCAGTACATAAAGATGTAATCCAACAATTATTACACCTCTAAGAAATAAACATCATCAGAGAATGAATGACCTCAGCAGATCATCTTTTAAAGCATACCCTTAGTGGTCTCACTCTCTCGAATTAGATAGGAGCCTTGTGTGTTGCCAGCTGTTAGAAGTTGTCGTTCCGCCTCTTTCCGGCTTAAATCTTTAAAGAACCATCTAGAAAAGGTGAAACCATTGCCTGTTAGTCAAAAGGTGAAACACATCAATAATCCTGAGCTGAACTAGTATTCCTGAAGGGAGAAGAGTGCCAATGATGGGTCAACATAGTTCCAGCTAATATATTTGTGAACTCACTAGTATGATGAAGGTAGGGAATAAACATGCAGATTATAAAGAAGGGGATAAAATATAAACTAAAAGAGGTTAAAAATATCAAGGGACTAAAGGCAGACACCACACATGCTTTAATAATTCTGTAGGGTTGGATGCAATTCTGTTATATTCTCATTGAACCCTTTGTGATCACCCCTGTGAAAGCAGGAAAAAGTAGGGTGAAAATAAAGTCAAAATGCTGGAAAAACTCAGCAGGTCTGGCAGTATCTGTGGAGAGAGAAACAGGGTTAACATTTGGAGTCCAATATGAGTCTCCTTTGGAACTTTGGAATATTGGAACTCCGATGAATAGTCATATTGGACTCAAAATGTTGGGTGTTTCTCTCTCCATAGATACTGTCAGACCTGCTGAGAATTTCTGTCCCTTCGTGGTTTTATTTCAGATTTGCAGCATCTGCAGTATTTTGCTTTGATAAAAATAGAGTGATTCTGGACAATTTGGATCCCGATTAATGTGATACTGGATCAGTTTACATGGATTCTTTACGTTTCATTATTTGACTCAATGTGGATGGGTTGCCGGCTGAATGCTAGTTAATAGAGTCCACAAATATGACAGAACACCAAGGAGATCGATGCATTCTCTGGGTAGTGCCACAGCTCGTTCTGGGGTGGGAGGAAATAGAAAAGGTGGATTCTCCTTGCAGAGGGCAGGATGGGGCTGGGGTGGGTGGTGTGCTGGGCGTGGAGAAGAGCAAGACAGCCACACGTGGGGAAATATTACAATGTTTGTTTCAGTAAAATATTTTCCTAGAGAATCCCTTTAATATTTACTATTGAACAAGAACAGAGTCTTAGTAGGCTCAGTGCTCAAAATGTCCAATGACCAATGCAAAGCAGCATCAAGAAAGGGAACAGAATGTTGAACTGCAAAGTGAAAACAGTAGAAGATGTGTCAGAAAGCCATGATCAAACTGTATGATATTCTGGTCAAACCACACCTTCAGCACCATATCCAGCTCTGGTCAGATCCACATTCAGCACTGGTCATTGAGACACAGGGAGATATTCAAGCACTGACCACAGGTGAGCCAGAAAACAGATCCCTCATCCTAAAGTTATGCAGAAAAAACTGAAGAAACTTGGGTTTTTCAGCCTTGAAAGGAGAGGTCTTATTTGAGGTGTATAAATTTAGATGGTATGGAAAAGATAAAACTATAGGATTGTTTCAACCTGCAAGAATATACCAAGGGGATTTTAGTTCAGACTGATAAAAGGCAAATTTAGGGCTGATGTCAAAATCAATTTTTTAATTAAAAGAGAGTGAGAATAAACCTTGGGGCAGAATTTTCAGGGTGACGTGTGTGGGGGGTGTGGAGGTGGGGGGGGGGGGCGCAGGCCCTTCAGGTCAGTGCGTAAAATGACACACGGAGACGTTGGGCGAGCCTCCCGAAGGTACTGCGCGCCATTGCGATATTTCGCTGGGCAGGCAGGTGATGAAGTGTGACATGTGCCCGCCATTAATTAACCGGGTTAGTTAAGGCCCTTAACTCAGCAATCGGCGCAGATTTTCAGGCTCCTGTGCGATCTTCAGCTCAGCGGGCAACTTAATAAAACTCATCCGCGGGCGGGATAAGAGGGCTCAGTGGGGTCGTCAGTCTGGTCTGTGAAGTATTTATTGCAGAAAATCTTTTTCAAACTTGCCTGTGTGATCTATAGCAGTTCAGAATGAGTCCCAGCAGCTTTCTCTGTACTTCTAACCTTCAGGTCAGCCCTCTTCAAGTCAGGAACCTTTTATCGGGCCTGCAGCTTTCCGGAGGCCTCCCCTTAGCCTGGGTATGGGATCTGGCATCTCCACCAGAGGCAGCTCCTCTGGAGGAGGAAGGGAGGGCTAGAAAGGGGAGGAGGCCAGGAGTGCACATTCAGCCTCCAGGGGAGCCACCTTTGGGAGGCCAGGCGCAGGCACAAGGGGCGCAGGGCCGAGAGGAAGTCCAAGGTGGAAGGGGCCGCAGAAGACTCCACTGTCCTGCTGCCAGGGTTTACAGGCAACTACCTCAATATGACTGAGGTGCAGTGCCAAAGGAGGCTCCGACTCTCAAGGGAGACAGTCAACTATATCTGTCAGATGATTGGCCCCGATATTTCCCCTAACTGTGTGGGTGGACACCCCATGCCAGCGGCTCTGAAGGTCACACCTGCCCTCAACTTCTATGCCTCTGGCTCCTTCCAGGGCTCGATAGGTGATCTTTGTGGTGTCTCCTAATCAGTTGTCCACGCTTGTGTCAAGCAGGTTACAGACGCTCTGTTCAGACGGGCATTGACCTTCATTCACTTCCGCTGTGACCAGGCAAGTCAGACACAGCGAGCCAGAGGCTTCGTGGCCATTGCTGTCTTCCCCCGTGTCCAGGGTGCTATAGACTGTACACACGTGGCCATCAAGGTGCCAGCGGGTGAACCCGGTGCCTTGGTCAACCTCAAAGGCTAAGGCTACCTGCTGGGGCCTTGATGCCCAATGCCAACATGGTCCTCACCCTTCCAGACCGCAGCAAATCGTTGAAAAGCTTGCGACACTGGATCCAGGTGCGCTACACCACGTCGTGGGAGCTCACCACCCCCACCACCTCCTCCCAGGCACGTTTCTTCACGTGGGTGGGGGGGGGTGGGGTGGGGGGGCCTCCTCCTCCCATCCTGGGGAACCAGCTCCTCCCGCCGTGCTGCCACCTCCTCGAGCAGGGCAGCAAGACAGTCATCAGAAGAGCGAGGGGCACATTGGCTCACCCCCCCCCACCCACCTGCTGGTCTACCCTGCACCCTGCCCTCCTCCTCCTCCGGCCTTCCCTCCACATTGGCCTGCTGTGCAGACCCCCTGTGGTACCACCTGCAGCTGGCCGTAGCGAACAGCCGACAGGATGCTGCCAGGTCAGCATTGGACCCGGAGGTCTGTACACACCCGCTGAAAACTTCAGCCTCCCACTCTCCACAGGAGTCGAAAGTGCACTGGACGGGCCTTAATTGACCCGCCCGCGCAAAATGATGGCGCGGCCTCAATTGCAGACGCCCGCATCAGCACCTGCTTCTCCCGCCAAACAGAAAATTTTGGCCTTGGAATCACTGGGAATTAATTGAACGCTGCAATGAGGGGCCTTCAGGTCTCTCAGGACAGTTAAGCCAAGGTGGGTCAAACGGCTTCCTTCATCCACTATTATCGTGTGATCAAACGTTTCAAGAAGTTTAAATTTTCAGGTGTTCTATTATGACCTCTTATGTTTCATTGTCTCAGTAACAGTTTAATGGTTAAATTACATCAAAAACAGGTCTAACATTGAGGGGATTAAAATATTTCATTTCGAGCTAAGTCCTAATGTCTTTAACAAACTATCCTTTCCGTTCTAAACAATGTGTTCAAGCCTTTCCTAAGTATAACTGAATAAAGTTTCTCTTGCTCAAATTACTATTTTGTGGTCTCAGTAAATGAACCTGGACTGTCTAATCTCAACTCAGATGTGAGTTCATATGAAAATCTGGCACCACAGCAAAACACCTGGAAGTTTGTTTATAAATTTCATGAAGGCAGAAGATGTTGGAAAACAAATGTCACACTGGAGGTGCTGAGGGATTGAGCATTGGGTCCATTGAGCAGGGGAGAGGAAATCCTTCCATATCATGTGATAGGCCTATCCAGGAAATGTGTGGAAGGGTTCCAACAGTATGAGCTCACGCCCAAACACAACCAGAAAAGTATATTTGGAATATATAAGAACAAACAGAGAAACGATCCTTACGGTTCAATCTCGAGTGTGTGTGCTCGTGCCACAAAATTGAATGGAATGTATCCTTCTTGTCCTGTCACCAGAGACTGGGCTTTCCACCAGTCCCCCTCCCTATCAAAAAGGACAAATCACATATTATTTTGCCTTGGACCACAATGATGAAGTTAGAACAAAGAAAGACATAACAAAAAAACAGCCACTCAGCCCATCAACCTGCTCTCAATCTGCATCAATATTTTCTGATCTCCATTTAGCTCCACTCCCCACACAGTCCCACCATTGGACCAGACAGCATATAATCTCTCCAGGTGTATATGGACAGACCATACATTTTTGTCCCAGCAGAAGAGAGTGAGCTGTGAGAACTCCAATCTTTGGAATCACCTCCAATCCTTTGCCCCCTAATGTCAATGGCCTTGCAGGGGGCATGCACAACCTCACCCTCAGAAGGCAACCCTGGTATGAGTCCCAAAACAGTCATAACAGGATTAGTACCCATCTATAGTAAGGAACTTAGAAACGCTCTGGATTTGGGGAAAGTTTTATTTCAAATAAATAGAACAGCAATTTGGCCTATAGCAGGTAAGTATTTTACCCTAAACTTACTGTGAAATTGTATTTTTTTGTGTATAATTCAGCTCAGTGTTTTCCCATAAAAAACCCAAAAGATATATCAGGTTATAAAAAATTGTCAAACAAATAACCAGTATAAACACATTC
Organism: Carcharodon carcharias; assembly: GCF_017639515.1. Classification (NCBI taxonomy): domain Eukaryota; kingdom Metazoa; phylum Chordata; class Chondrichthyes; order Lamniformes; family Lamnidae; genus Carcharodon; species Carcharodon carcharias. Next base: position 2,848,309 of record NC_054485.1, read on the forward strand.
CTGCCACACCATGGATATCATTGCAACAACAGAAAACAGAGGCCATATCTTGTACTCGTTTGCCTTCAATGTTCTGAAAATGTTTATTTTTAATCAGGAATGATTGGACGGTACAATCTATTGCAAAATTCATCTTTTAGAATAATGAAATAAATTATTGAGGTGCCTGCATTTCTGGTTGTGGTTATATTTTAATACTAATCTTAAATCTTGCTAGGGGCCACTTTGTGGAATAATCTCTAACATTGCATCTCAATGTGACATCCAAAAATATTCTGACAAAAGCAGGAAATTATTTTTTGTGTACAACTTACATTTAAAGTGAATATGATCATAGAGATCGCAATAAACTCTATTCATGATCTCACAATGAGTTAGCCTGTTTATATTGGTGGGTGGGTGCGTGCTGTGGCCTTACTAGACAGATGAGCTGTGCTGACAAAACAGAAGCAAGGTATTTGTTTGCTGGGGGCAATCAGTTTGTTAACGTTAAGGACTTCTTTCTCTTGTTTCTATTCACCAATGTCTGGAACACAATGGCCTGATTTTTATTGCGGGCTTCAGGAACCTGACTTTGGGGTGAAGAGTGGGTCCTGAGGCTGCACTGGCTGATGCTGGGACTGGCTTGGTGCTTTTACTACGGGTGACCTCACAATAGGCTATCTATGGGCTTGCTGTCCAATAAAAGGACAGTAGGCAGCTCTTGATGGTGCTGGCAGAGAGGCAGCAGCCCTGAGACATCAACAACCCCACTGGGAGAGGTGAGCGTTCCTGTGGCAGGGAAGAGACCGTGGGTCACCTCCAGGTATGGAAATTAAAAATAAAAAATTCAGGGGGCTAAGGATCGAAACAGAAACCCCTTTTGTGGGGGTTGTAGGAAATCGTTAGTGCCTTCCCTGACCATGGCCCCCCTCTTTGGGCCAGAGAGACTCTGGCTCCGATACCTCCCCAGGCTGCTGCAGGGAGGCCACTTCCATGAAACTGGTGGCCCTCCCAATGTGGTGAGGCCACTCTGCCATCGACAAACCGTTGGCGGCCCTGAAAAAATGACCTTAATTGGGCCTTTAGGTATGCAAATCGGCTGCTCACCTCCCTGGAACAGGCAGCCAATACACCTCGTAGCCTGCCACCGGGAAAATCGCCCAGTGGTGGAACTGTGTTGAGGTGCCATCTGATGTGGCTCCCCATTATTGTACTGACCCCCTCTCCAATCCCACCACCTGGGGCCAGTAAAATTCTGCCCAGTATATCTCCGTTGCAGAGGTTAAGAGAGTTTTGGTGGATTCACTTCCTTTAAATCACCAACGTGGATCTTTCCTAAGTTTTCTCCAGCACCACATGAAGCCAACCTCCCAGGTGACTTACCGTTTGAGAACTTTCAACTGGTCTCCTTCTTTGAAATCTAGGTCATCCTGGTGGGTTCGTTCATAGTTGTACAGGGCGACAAATATATCATCAGCTGTAAAACAAATAAGTTCAGTTGTTTTCACACCAGTAATAAAAATTAGTTTGGATTCCAAATAAAAGTTTCTGTGTTTGTGATGCACACCAGCCAAACACGGTATCTCGCTCCCATTCAGTACAGCCTCCTCTCGAGAGTTCAGAATCATGTTTTGCACTAAAAATTCTTAAAGTAAGACACTGGAGTAACAAAGTGAAGTGGGATTTGAATGTTTAAAAAATTGATTCGTCAGGTAGTTGGAGCAATAGACAGTACGATCAGTCTTATATATGATTCAACACCAGCTCCTGTATGGATACTAATAGATTGAGTGTGATGCTCACCCACAAAAGGAGGAAAAGCAATATGTGAGACTAGCGCAGCTGTATTTGTGACAGCAGAGTGCACTTGTCTAGTGTTTCACATTAAGTAAAGCAGCTGTGTATATACCCCATACAAATGGCACATGGCTCTGGTACAAATTATAGGCATATCCTGCTCATCCCCTATAAATAGTGGGATGCCCCTGAACATTAATGGGTCAAACTTGGGGATGCAGGGCACAATTTTAAAATTTGCAGATGGCATGGAACTTGGAAAATGCCACAATCAGGAGAAAGATTACAATAAACTTCAAAAAGATCATAGACAGGCTGGTGCAATGGACACGAACATGGCAACGCAGAATAACGAGAGGTGATGCATTTTGGCAGGAAGATTGAGAAGAAAGAATACTTGCTAAATGTTAAAGGGATGCATGAAGTAAGGCACTTGGGAATGTTGGTACACAAATCTTTGAAGGTGGCAGGACAGATTAACAAAACAGTTAATGTTAATATTAATAAAACAGTTCATAAAGGATAGGGATCCTTGTTTGAAAAATGTTAGCAGTTTTTGAGTCAGTTCATGTCCATCACACATATATTGCAAATTAAATTATCCGGTCACTTCACAATACCTGGGGTAAAATTTCACACCAGTAATAAAAATTAGTTTGGATTCTGAATAAAGTTTCCTTTCTTTGTGATGCACACCAGCCAAACACGGTATCTCACTCCCATTCAGTACAGCCTCCTCTCAAGAATTCAGAATCATGTTTTGCACTAAAATTTCTGAATGTAAGACACTGGAGTAACAAAGCAAAGTGGGATTTGAATGCTTAAAAAATTGATCGACAGGATACCTGGGGTAAAATTGCCCCATTCTTAATTTCTGTGGTCCTTCCTGGAGAACATTCTTTAACAATGTGCTGTAGGACAACATAGGTGTAACATTGTAACAATGCAGTCAGACATTATTTACTGAAGACCACCAATCATTCAGCTCAGAGGTCAGCTTCGTATCTCAACTTACCTATAAAGGGGGAAGTTGGTGGAGCGTGAATTTCATAGGACACCAGGGGATCACGTATTTCGGGATAGTTCTGCAATACAAGCAGATAACAGTGATACACTGTTGTACGGTGAAGAGGAACTTCGACATCAAAATAACAAGATAGAAAATCAAAACTATTATTACATCCTTGGATTGCTATCCTGCAGCCTTCAGAACATAAAGTAAATATCAATACATTTAAACAGGCTTACACGGAGATGAGCTTACTTCATTTTATTCATTCATGGGATGTGGGTGTTGCTAGTTAGGCCAGTATTTATTGCCTCTTTCTAATTGCCCTTGAGAAGGTGGTGGTGAGCAATCTTCTTGAAGGAGTTCCAGGATTTTGACCCAGCTACAATAAAGGGAATGGAGGTACAGTTCCTAGTCATTTTAGTCTGTGACTTAAAAGGAACTTGCAGGTGGTGGTGTTCCCCTGCATCCCCAGCTCGGCTTTGCAAGGTGCTATCGAAGGAGCCTTGATCAGTTGCTGCAGTGCATCTTGTAGATGTGTTTTAATGCTAGGCCAGACCCCCAAGTTTTTGGTAGGACCCCATTGTGAATGGTGGCTGACTTGGTATTATTGATAGAGTTGATCAGCAGACACTTCTTCAGGTGGAAACTTTATTTACAAAAGGTACTCAGCAGCAACTACATGTGTGCTTTCAACTCAAATTCTATCTCTGCACTACTAACGACAGAGGTAGCTTGTGCTACTCTCCTATTGGGTACTAAGGATCATGCGATCTTCCTAAACAAGCATTATTCTTAAAAGGTATATTACACATTAAAGAAAACTATAATTACCACATCCCTCACTCTTTAATTGGATAGACATTTTATATTTACAAGTACAAATTTCTCAAGACAACAAAGTATTTATACTGGGCAAGTAACTTACAAGTTCAGTCTTTCAGGTGGTTTCCTGATGAGTGTAGAATGTCTCAGCTCTACAACTACAGATTCTTTGTCAGGAACCCCCTTTTCCAGAGTTGCCTGAACATGAGGTGCTTCATGGGCACTTGCAGTCCTGTGTCCTCAAATCTTACAGGAACATCAGACATGTCTATACTGGATTCAGTGCCCTCAAAAGGAAATGTAGACCCGGTCACGGTCACTGGTGGAATCAATTCTTGGTGATTTGTTTCTCCCTCCCTTAAATGATCCACATGTCCCCATATTACCCAGCCTTCCACCTCCAAGTGGTAAGATAGTGGTCCAGTCCCTGCACTTATTTCACCTGGTAGCCACTTTGGTCCTTCTCCGAAGTTCTTCATGTATAATCAGCTCTCCTATGGTAAATTTCCTCTCATGACTATGCCAGTCATGTCTGATTTTCTGGCTTCCCTGACTCCTTTCCATCTTCTCCTCTAAATTCGGCATTATAAAGCTCAATCTTGTCCTGAGACGGTGTTTCAACAATAACTCCGCAGGTGTGACACCTGTTGTTGCACGAGGGGTGGTCCTATAATGGAAAAGAAATGTGCTCGCTTGGTTGCTAAGGAATCTCCAGTTAGCTTTTTCATGGTTGCCTTGAATGTTTGAACCACACTTTTGGCCAGTCTATTTGAGGAGGGGTGATGCAGTGAAGTTTTTTTTTTAAACGAGTGATACAGTTAAGGCTGATAAACCATTGAAACTCAGCACCTGTAAATGCCGTGCCATTATCAGGAACGACCACTTCCGGTAGCCCGTGACTGGTAAAACTTTGACGTAGCTTCTCAATTGTAGCAGAAGACGTTGATGACTTCACCTCATATGTCCATCCATTTTGAGTGGGCATCAACAATGAGCAGAAACATTGTTCCCATGAAACGTCCATAGTCAATGTGTAACCGCACCCATGGTTTTCCTGGCCATTCCCAAGGGTGTAATGGAGCTGTTGAAGGCAACTTTTGCAGTTGCTGACATTGCACACAATTCTTCACCAAACTCTATTTCACCACCCAGCCCAAGCCATAGATAGCTGCGTGCTATGGTCTTCATTTGGGAAATTCCTGGATGGGCACTGCGTAGTTCAATTAAAAGAGGCTCCCTTCCCTTTGGAGGAACTATCACTCGTACTTCCCACAATAATTTGCCATCCTGGCTGGTTATTTCATGTCTTCTGTTGAAGTACAGTTTCATTTCATCAGATACGGGCTCCTGTGACCAACCATGAAGCAACTTGTTCTTGCACTTGAGATAGGACCGGGTCCCGACTCATCCAGCCTTTGATCTGTCAAGCACACACTGGCAAGGAATCTAAGAAACTTAATAAGTTCCAATGGAACTGGGACATCTTCAACATTTTCTAGTAAAGACAAATGACTAAGAGCATCGGCGTTTTGTGATTTGATTTCTAGGCCTGTGTATGAAAATGTATTCGTTTGCTGCCAGGAGTAAAGCCCATTGTTGTATTCTTGCTGAGGCTGTGGGTGGTATAGTCTTGTCCTCACTAAACAATCCCAGCAATGGCTTATGGTCTGAAATGATTGTAAAATGCGGCCGTGTATGTTACTGCTGAAATTTCTTGACACCAAAAGATGATGGACAGGCCTTCTTTCTCTATATGCGAGTATCCCTTTTCTGCTGTGGTGTGTGTTCTTGATACATAACCAATAGCTATTCCATGGCATCGTCCATCCAATGAGAGAGCACTGCTCCCACTCCGTAGGAAGATGCGTCACATGTCAGCACCAATTCTTTCATCTAGTCATAATGCACTCATAGATTGGACGAGTGTAACAATTGCTTCACTTTTATGAAAGTTTCTTTCTGGGGTGCCTCCCAAAACCAATGTTGGTTCTTTGAGTAGAGCAGGGGTGGCCAGCACTGTAGACAAATTGGATAAGAACCACCCATAATAGTTGATCATTCCTAGGACTGATTTGAGCTCTGAGGCGTTCTTTGGTGCAGGTGCCTCTTATAGCTCTCACTTTCTCCTCAACTGGGTGGAGGTCCTGTGAATCTACCCGGTGACCCAAATAGATTACCTCCCTCGCTTGGAATGTGCACTTTTCTTTTTTTAGACACACTCCAGATTGCAAGAAACATTAAGATTAAGGTTTGCCAAATGCTCTTTTGTCAGTGAACCCTATCACCAAAACATCATCTAAATTGACTACAACCTGGGGCAGTCCCTGCAGTAAACTTTCCATCGTTCTTTGGTAGAGGGCGCAAGCTGAGGAGACGCTGAAAGGCATTCGAGTATATTGGTACATGCCTTTGTGGGTATTAATTGTGACAAGTGCCTGGGAGGCATTATCCAACTCTAGTTGTTGATAAGCATGACTCATATCAAGTTGTGTAGGTGGTTCCTCCTACCAGCTTGGCATGCAGGTCTTCAATTTTTGGAATGGGGTGCCTGTCTAGCTTAGCTGCTTTATTTGCAGTCAATTTGTAGTCTCCACAAATTCAGATACTTTGGTAGGATTTAAGGACAGGGTCTCTGGGTGCTGCCCATTCTGAGAACTGTACAGGTTGTATAATGCCCAGTTTTTCTAGTCTGTCCAGTTTGGTGTTGACTTTTTCTTGCAGACCGTAAGGCACTGGTCTCGCCTTCATGAATTGGTGGGGGGTTGCCTGTGGCTCCACATGAATTTTTGCATGCAGCCCCTGGATCTTCTCAAGTTCATTCTTGAAGACTGTGGTGTACTTTCAAAGTAGCCCTGGTAACCCACTTTCTCTCAACTGGGAATATTTCAGCCCATTCTAACTTAATCCCCCTTAGCCAGTTTCACCCCAGGAGGCTTAGTCCCTCGCCTGCTACCCCATCAAGGGTCGCTTTGCTGATTGTCTTCCATAATGGGCAGTTTTTCTACTTACACCTGAATGTCTTCACCTGTGTTTGTTTCTAATTGGGCGGCTGTTTCTCCTAAATTTAACTGATGTTCCCCATTATTCAGATATCTGAAGGTATGTTCCTCAATTACCTTAGCGGAAGATCCCATGTCCACTTCCATTTTTAACAGGTTTGCCGTTTACTTCCACTGTTACAAGTATTGGTTCTGTCTTTCTAACTTTCAGTTTAAGCAATGAGTAACTATATGAATTTGTTGATTCAGGCTCTTCTACGCTGTAGATCTCACTGGGTTTTTTCCTTTTGTTTAAAAGCCTGCTTGACCCTTTCCTTGCACTGCCTCATTATATGTCCATTTCTGTGACAAAAATAACATTCGATTTTTTTTTTAAAACTGCCAATCATTAAAAGGCAGCTTCTTTCCACTTCTATTGAAATTATTCTTCGTTTTTGCTGCTAATTCAATTTTTCTCATTTCCTGCTTCTCGTCAGAATCTTGCATTTTCACGCTCTTTTTGGCTGAGGCTTCTCGCCTGAAGTGGAGGTCAGTGCCATTTTGTACACCCTGTATGGCTTTTGAATCTCTTACTGTGCTTTCCATGGCCAGCGCTCTCTCTAGCACCTTCTTGAAATCCAAATTCACTTCAGACAATAATCTCTTCCGAATCGTGTCCTCATTCATACCACACACTGAACGATCTCTGAGCATGTCGTTCAGAGTTGTACTGAACTCAAATGTTCTGTTAACAATTTCAAACTTGCCACAATACATGCAACTGTCTCCCCGAGGGGTCTATTTCTCAAGTTAAACTTGAACATTTGCATCGTTACTGAGGGCTTTGGTTGATAATGACCATTCATGAGGTCCACCAATTCATCAAAATTTTTCAAATCTGGGGCACTGGGTGCTGTCAAACTTCAAATCAAGCTGTAGGCTTTATTCCCACATGTACCAAAGGATTGCTCACCTCTTCTCTTCCCCTGTAATCTTGTTTGCTTGGAAAAAGAAAGTGAGGCAATTAGTGTAATGAGACCAATCGTCCGTGGCTGGATTGAAAGGATCAATTCTTTGGAATTGCCACATTGAGGGGGGATTACTTTGTTGATTCAAATGGAACTTCTACTTACAATTATTGGGTGAGGCACAGTGCGGATTTCATTTCACTTGATTTCTTTTGTTAAACTTGTTGCAAAGAATTTTCCCGGTGAGCGGGAGGTGGGGCCAGCTCGCCGACGCGCAAAATGACATCAGGCGGAACTCCCGTTGTCGTCCCACGTCATTTGCATTTTCAGCTTGGTGGGGGGCGCCGCCGAGTCAGCTGTGCACCTGCCGACCTGTCAACGGCCTATTGAGGCCATTCAAAAAATAATTAAACCAATCAGTGGACCTGCCCGTCCAACCTTAAGGTCAGCGGGTAGGCCGGGAGCACTGGCGGCCACCTGAAAAAGCATGAAACCTCATCCGTCGGCGGGATGAAGTTTCATGACTGAATTAAAAAATTAAGATTCACTTTTATTTAAAGTTATGTCCATGTCCCAACTCATGTGACATTGTCGCATGAGGCGACATGGATGGCAAATGAAGTTTGACAGAATAATTCTTTCACTTTGGGAACCGATCTCCCTGAGGCAGCACTTAGACTGAGGAAGACCAGAGTGCATGCGCGTGAAGGAGCGCACACCTGCAGTTGGCATTCCCCCACCACGGCTGCACAGGGAGTGCACAGCGCTTCCGTGCGGACATCACGCTGGGTGGGTCTTATTTGGCCCGCCCACGAAAAATGGCGGCCTGTCCCCAATCGGAGGCGATCAGTGGGCTACCCCCACAAGCTCGCTCCCGCACTCCCCCCCTCCCCCCGCAATGGGGGTAAAATGTTACCTGTTATATCCTCATTGCCAGTTTGTTGTGAGTGGTGGCCGAGTTGGTGTTATTGATAGAGTTGATCAGCAAACACTTCTTAGGTGGAAACTTTATTTACAAAGGTACTCAGCAGTAACCACATGTGTGCTTTCAACTCAGACTCTATCTCTGCACTACTAACTACTGAGGTAGCCCATGCTACTCTCCTGTTGGGTACTAAAGATCATGTGACATCTCTTAACAAGCATTATTCTTAGGTATATTACACACTAAAATCCATAAATACCACAGACCCGGTTAAGGACAAAAAATGTTTTGTTTAAAGTAGACAGTTTGAGATTCAAGACACTTGTTAAGTTAATAAAGCCACAGGATTCCACAAGGCTTTGGACAAACAAAAATAAACTTTACCACACGAGGTCAGAAAGATAATGCAATTTACAATGTCTATCTTATATTCTAACATTCAGATTTAATAGGAGGTACATATGAATTAACAGGTAAACTGTGGTCAAACATACCACACAATAAATGATAGATGCGACTAAGGCAGAGTCCATAGATTTCTCAACAACCCACCCAGACATCAGTAAACACTGAATCAACCAATCTCACTGATTCCCTCACTCTCTCTCTCATGAGGGATTCCAATCTTCATCTTCAAAGTTCTAATGTGGAAATTCTCCCCAAAGGTTGCTCCAACTCAGACAACATCCTCAACAGCCCACCTCAGGAGGATTTCAATCTGGTCTCAGAGATCCTGTTCCCCTGGATTCCCAAGTGTGCACTCAAGCACAACTGCAAGCGCAACTTCAACTCCTCAGCCGAGCCAAGCAGAACACTACTGTTCCAAAGGGTTACCTTCACACCAGTAGCCCACGGGATGGAGTCACCAACCTTCAACTGCCTCCTTGGATCTTTAGGACTTCTCCTGAGTCCTCTTCAATTACCAGGACTTCCCTTTAGCCATCTTCACTTAGAGTCTGCTACCCGTAGTCCTTTCCCTGTTTGGAGCCTGTTTCCTGGTTCCTCTATTTTTTACCTCAACTTAAAAAGGGACCTGTCTCTGTCCCTACCTGGGACTTCCTTTTAGGATCCCTCCCTATCCTGCGCCAAGTAATGTGGAGCAATAGTCTTCCTTGGCACTCTGTTCCCAGTCACCTGACCCAGGTTTTCATGCCATTTCCTTCCTACACAGGTGCCTTGGAACATAGAAGTTGCAGAACTGCACACGAGCAGCCTGCTCCTGCAAAAGCTCCGAGGTCAGTCAGGCGTTGAAGTTCCTGACCTCCGCTCTCAAGGTTAGAGTGAGTTGACTTTCATAACAGATGTTATAAGTGAATGTGTAAGGTGGTGAATGGGGTGCCAATCAAGCAGTCAGACCTTATGATTTTATATCACAGGTTAAAATGATAACATTTTACAGGTAATGTGGTGCAATAGGCCTTTTCACTTCTTGGGATGTTGTGGTATGCAGTTTGACATTGTGAGAGCCAAGGTCTCCTGGGGCTATCAGCAAGTAGGGGTTCAGTATTTCTCTAAAGGGATTAAGCAAACAGCCTATTAACTGGTGAATCTTGTTCATGCTTCAAAAGAGAGCCTTTTCCTTTAAAAACATAATGGATGGGAATTTAATGTCTCCGCCATGGTGAGTTTAATGGCAGGGAGGGCATTTAAATCAGGCAGGAGTGTGGTGGGTGGGACCCAGCTGCCTTCCCACCTTCACCCCGATTAAGCCTGTGGACAGCATTCCTGCCACAGCGCCAACTGAGGCCCTTAAGTGGGCAAACACCTAATGTCCATTGAAGGGTCTCATGCCACTGTCAATTGTATTAAACCAATGGCAGGGGCTCATCACGAGGGGAACGCAGCAAGCAAACCGTGTGGGCTTCCAGTGGATGCCTGATCGAGGTATCCAACACTGGGAATTGTGCGAGGGTGGGGACAGGCAAGCTGAAAGGTAGAATTTACACTTTTATAGCACATTATCACATCTCTTAACAAGATACCATAGTACTTCACATGCAACAATTTTACTATTTTAAATCTCAGTGGAGCTAACTGTGTTCTACTGAAATAAATTATCAGAAGGCTGTCACATCTTTTACATGGTGTGAATACAATCCTCAATAACCATGGAAGTGAACTGCAGAACATTAGATTCCCCCCTGCAAACTACTTGGCCAGGCTCCATCACCCCTTTACGCTCTGTTATTTTTGCAGACAAAGGAAGGCCATCACCTGGCAATAATTTGAATGTTTAATCTGGGAAATGGCAACATTAATGCCAAATGATCATGTGGCATGTTGGTGGATTTATTGGCAGCAGAAGTGCAAATATTCCAATTTCAATCACGGCTGCAGTAAGGTCTAGGGTGATATTGAAGGAATATGGTATTGCAGCCAACTATACTCAAGTAAATATTTCTCCTTGGTTTTATTCTTGCCAATTTCCTCTCCTCCTCTCATAGAAACTTGGATTCCTTGCTGAGGTGCGGTTACCCTCTAGCAGTTAACCCTTTAGGCATTCTTTATAAATGATCCTTGAAATGAAATGTCAATGTCTTCTTGACTAATGTATCAAATTCAGTCCTGAACTAATGCCACACAAATGCACTTCAGCGAGACTGACTGCACAGCAATCAAGAATTCTCCCCTCCCTGATCAGGAACATGGAGACCCAATGTAACAAGCACAGAGCTGAATCAAGATCAACTAATTCAGCAGAGAACACGGACTTTACTTGCCTCACAATCAGGCAAAACTCAATAAACTTACTGAGACTTTTAAAGCGCTTGTCCTGATGAATGTATATTACAAATCAAATAAAGACCAGTTTTGCATCTGTACAGAATTTATTCAATTTATAAAATGTAAATACTTCCATTGTAAATTCCTCTTATGTGAATGCTTTATAGAAGAACAATGTTTACAGTTGTTTTCAGTATCATCTACATGACTTCAGTTATTGCCAATAGCTGCTGAATTGAGCAACTTGTAAGTAGTATTAATAATTAATGTTTCAGAAAAAAATTCTCTAATTGAAAGCATATCATAGAGATACACTGTTATTTCCTTATATTTCTGTCCTGGTCAAATTCCTTTCAGGTTGAAGTGATGTCATAAACCTCCTGCAAATAATCCAAGTGACATTACCACACACAGCATGTACATATTGAGGTGCCGGAGGGAATGCAATGGAAAGGATTTGATCCTGGGATTCACATAGCATTAACCAGAAGAGGATATCACTTATATAGAGTCATACAGCACAGAAAAAGGTCCTTCAGCCCATCGAGACTGTACCAGTCAAACAAGTACCTAACTATTCTAATCCCATTTTCCAGCACTAGGCCCATAGCCTTGTCTGCCTTGGCATGGCAAGTGCACATCCAAATACTTTTAAATGTTATGAGGGTTTCTGCCTCTACCACCCTTTCAGGCAGTGAGTTCCAGATTCCCACCACCCTCTGGGTGAAAAATTTCTTCCTCACATCCCCTTAAACCTCCTGCCCCTTACCTTAGATCTATGCCCCATCCCTGGTTATTGATCCCTCCACCAAGGGGAAAAGTTCCTTCCTGTCTACCCTATCTATGTCCCTCATAATTTTATACACCTCTATCATGTCCCCCCTCAATCTCCTCTGCTCCAGGGAAAATAACCCCAGTCTATCCAATCTCTCCCCATAACTAAAACTCTCCAGCCCAGGCAACATCCTGGTAAATCTCCTCTGCATTCTCTCGTGTGCAATCACATCCTTCCTATAATGCGGATTCCAGAACTGCATGCAATACTCTAGCTATGGCCTAACCAGCGTTTTATACAGTTCCAGCATAACCTCCCTGCTCTTATATTCTAAGCCTCAGCTAATAAAGGCAAGTATCCCATATGCCTTCTTAACCACCTTATCTACCTGTCCCGCTACCTTAAGGGACTGGTGGACATGCACACCAAGGTCCCTCTGATCCTCGATACTTCCCAGGGTCCTACCATTCATCGTGTATTCCCGTGCCTTGTTTGTCCTGCCCAAGTGCATCACCTCACATTTATCCAGATTAAATTCTGTTTGCCACTGATCAGCCCATCTGACCAGCCTGTCTATATCCTCCTGTAATCTAAGGATAGCCTCCTCACTATTTATCATCCCACCAATTTCCGTGCCATCCATGAACTTAGTGATCAACCCTCCTACATTCAAGTCTAAAACTCTTCAATCACTCATTTTCTTGTAATTGCTCCTGAGATCAGCTATCCTAGTGCAGGCATGTGATCCAGCTAGATCGTTAACAATTTTTGGAACTAAATCCCTCATGTGTGCACTGAGCCATTAGGGGAATCAGGTTCAAATTTTTAAGAAGCCAGACTTCACAATTTATCAAGAAACCGGAGCTTTAAACAATGGAAAATTCATCACTGAGTCAAGTACTCACATGAGCTACTGACTTCAACTCATTCATTTCACTGGATTAGATCTTGGCGTGAGTTCAACGGGTTTAAAGAAGGAGAAATACTTGCTCTCATATAGCCCCTTACTACATACCCAGACACTTAGGTATGATCAGTGGTGTTATTCAGCAGTTGTTTTGCACAAAGCAAAATCCTATAAGCATCAATATCATTACAGACTAGTTAATCTATTTCTTTCTGGTGATATTGGCTGAGAGAAGAGCAGTAAACAGGAAATCAGAAAGCTCTCTGAAACTTGGAACTGTATCGTTAATAAACAACCTGTGACAGCAGAGGAAGCCCACAAGGCCTTGGTTTACCATCTCAATCAAAGGATGAAACCTTTGACAAGCGATAGCCCCTCAATACTCTAATGGTGCTTTACCTTAGGCCATAATTCAAGTCTTCTTGTGAGGAGTTCAAACCCACAACCTCCTGGCTCAGAGGTGAGAGGCTCATTGACTCAAATGGGATGGGCAATAAATGCTGGCCCAGCCAGTGATGCCCACATCCTGTAAATGAATAAAACAAAATTGAGCTAGGCTACAACTTGTTGCTGCCAATAGATCAAAATCGGGCAAACAAGTCACGACTGTTCAGCTTTGTTGGAGTCAATATTGTGTAGTCTTTATCACACCTTGATGTTTTTTTAAGGACCCTTTTACTAAACTAACATGCAATTGTGATTGGCTGGCAGCTCTCTAAGGCGAGACTTGCACCAGGCTGAGAAGTGGATGTCTTGTCTCCAGCCAATTAAAGCTCCTCAGGGAATTAAATAGCCATCGGGCTGTTGTGATTGGCAGGGGTCTGTTCCTCCTCAACCCTTTAGGTGGTGGGGGCAGGAAACCCCACCATCTGAAAAATCCTGCCTTTAATTTTCCAGGAATATGTGGCCTCTTTTTCCTACCAAAGTGCACCATCTGACTCTATAGTGAAATTTATTTGTCAATTTCACAGCCATTCTTCAAGTTCTTCCTGGCTGTCTCGGAGTTATTCTGTTTCACAGGCTTTGTCTGGTGAATTATCTCACACCATCATCAGCAACAGCTCAATAATTGTCTAGTTGTTAGCTGGTGATCTCTCATATCAGGTTTTCAATGTAGTGAACAACTTCTGAATAAATTTTGACAATCCCCTTCATAATATTGAAATCTCCAGTGAGGTGTTGCAATCCAGTTAGGGCCCAGTCATTTTGTTTAAAGTTGACAAAGTTTGAAATCCCAGTTACCCACAAGGAGAATAAAACCACAAGATTCCATGGTTTTAAACAAACAAAATCAACTTTACTACAGAAAGTCAGAAAAGTAAAACAATTTACAATATCTATACTCTAACATTTAGAATTAACGTGAGTTTTTTTAAAATTCTTTCATGGAATATGGACATTGCTGGTAAGGCCAGCATTTGTTGTCCATCCCTAATTGCCCCTTGAACTGATGGCTTACCCGGCCCGGCCATTTCAGAGGGGCAGTTAAGCATCAACCACATTGCTGTGTGTCTGGAGTCACATGTAGGCCAGACCAGGGTAAGAATGGCAGATTTCCTTCCCTAAAGGACATTAGTGAACCAGATGGGCTTTTGCAACAATCAATGATAGTTTCATGTCACCATTACTGAGGCTAGCTTTCAATTCTAGACTTATTAATTGAATTTAAATTCCACCAACTGCAATGGTGGGATTTGAACTCATGTCCCCAGAGCACTGGGCTAGGCCTCTGCCTTACTAGTGCAGTGACATTATCACTACACCACCATATTCACCTAATATGAATTAGATATGAAGTAAATATGAATTAACAGGAAAACCGTGGTCAAACACATCACACTGCACATTAAATGGCAGATGTGGCCAAGACGGTTCCCATAGATTTGTCAGCAATCCACCCAGACATCAGCAACCACTGAGAGTCATACTATCACATTAAAACTCTCCCTCATGGACAATTTCAACTCTTCACTTCTGAAGATCTAGTCTCTAAATTCCCTCAAAAGCCACTCCGCCTCAAACTGTCTCGCCGACTACTCTCCTCCTGAGATTGTGTTCCACAGGATTCACAAAGCTGTGCTCTTGCATCTAAATACAGACACATTTCCAACTCTTTCACTGACTGCTAGCTTCATTACGCTAGGACTGCCCCTGGTTTCTCTGAACTCCAGTCTCCTGGCTTCACTGAGCTATAACCAACTCCCAGGGCTTCTTCTGAACCTTAACCCTCTCCAGCATGAAACCAGCAATCTTCCACCATCTTCCCAGCTTCCCAGGCATTGATGAGCCCCAACTGCCTGGTACCTGCTATCAGTAACACCTTTTCAGCAAGGAGCCTCTTCCCCTGTAGTAGAACACTCTGATCAATTGAAACCAGTGAACTTTCTTAAGCTCCACCCATCTCCATGAAGATGTAGTCTTTCAGGATTCACTGAATGCTTTTTAACTAATTTAGCTCTAACTCCCAAAACATCTCTCTGGACTGCACTTCTTTGCAAGCAATACAGACATCATGTCTCCAGCTCTCCAACTAAGCAAGCTCACCTGCTGTTTTATGATCTTACTTTCCGAGCTGTTAACCCCTTAAGTCAACACAGTACCAACCTTTTGTGTGTGATAGTCTCCAACCTGCTTTAGTTGCATTTACCCCATTTTCTACATTTAAACTTTAATCCTCCCAGAACTAAAAGTTACCTCTAAAATATTAACATGAACCATGAATGAGATCAGGTTTGACCAACCTCTTTGTGAGGGGCCACATTTCAATATTTTTCTCACTCAAGGGGCCAAAGAGCAAATTTTGGAAAGATAAGATTTGACACAACATTAAACGAGAATTTAAAAAAAAAGTTGAGGTATAAAGAAAACAACTTGCTGAGCAAAAGACAGTCAAAACAATAAATTGATTATTAATTACTAATTTTTAAAAAATTAAGATGGGCATCAGAGTGTGAGTGGGTGTATGTGTAGGTATGTGGGGGTGAGGGTAAGTGAGAACCTGGAGACTGGAAGTGAGCCAGGCTCACACCCACAGACACTCATACCAGCCAGGCTCAGTTGACTTGGAGATTAAAACTGTGAAGAGAGGTTTGGGTTGGACCTCTTTCTCCCCACCCTGTCTATCAATCATGTTGTTCCTGATCCTGCTGTTGCTGTAGGAGCAAAAGGAGGCCATTCGGCCCATCGAGTCTGCTCCGCCATTCAATGAGATCATGGCTGATCTGATAATCCTCAACTCCACTTTCCTGCCTTTTCTCCATAACCTTTAATTCCTTACTGATTAAAAATCTGTCTATCTCAGCCTTGAATATACTTAACAACGCAGCCTCTACAGCCCTCTGCGGTGAAGAATTCCACAGATTCACTGCCCTCAGATGAAATTCCTCCTTATCTCTGTTTTAAATGGGCACCTCCTTACTCTGAGATTATGCCCTCTGGTCCGAGACATTCCCACAAGAGGAAACAACCTCTCAGCATCTACCCTGTCAAGCCCCCAAGAATCTTTTATATTCAATAAGGTCGCCTCTCATTCTTCTAAACTCCAATGAGCACATGCCCAACCTACTCAATCCCTCCTCATAAGAAAATCCCTCCATACCCGGAATCAACCTAGTGAACCTTCTTTGGACTGCCTCCAATGCCAGTATATCTTTCCTTAGATAAGGGGACCAAAACTGTTCACAGTATTCTAGGGGTGGTCTAGCTATTGCCTTGTATAGTTTTAGCAAGATTTCCCTATTTTTATACTCCATTCCCCTTGAAGTAAAGGCGAACACTCTATTTGCCTTCCCTATTACCTGAACCTGTATGCTAGCTTTTTGTGATTCATGCACGAGGACCTCCAAATCCCTCTGTGCTGCAGCTTTCTGCAGTCTTTCTCCATTTAAATAATATTCAGCTCCTCTATTCTTCCTGCCAAAGTGTATAACCTCACTCTTCCCCACATTATTTTCCATCTGCCACATTTTTGCCCACTCACTTAAGCTGTCTATATCCCTCTGTAGATTCTGTCATGCATCACTTACCTTCCCACCTATTTTTGTGTCATCCAAAAACTTGGTAATAGTACACAAAAACAAAAATAGCTGGAAAAACTCAGAAGGTCTGACAGCATCTGCTGAGAGGAACACAGTTAATGTTTCGAGTTCGTATGACTCTTCTTCAGAACTAAAGAAATATAGAAATGTGGTGAAATATAAGCTGGTTTAAGGAGGTGTGGGACAGGTAGAGCTGGATAGAGGGCCAGTGATAGGTGGAGGTAAAGAAGAGATTGCCAAAGATGTCGTAGACAAAAGGACAAAGGGGTGTTGATGATGGTGATATTATCTAAGGAATATGCTAATGGGGACATTAAGGGTAGCAAGCAGGGCAAGCTAGTGACAGATGGCCCTAGTGGGGGGAAGGGATCGAAATGGGCTAAAAGGTGGAGATAAAATGATAGATTTAAAAATAGGTGGGAAAAGAAAAATATCAATTATTGGAAAAAGAGGGATCGGAAAGGGGGTGGGGATGGAGGAGAGAGTTCATGATCTGAAGTTGTTGAACTCAATATTCAGTCCGGAAGGCTGAAAAGTGCCTAGTTGGAAGATGAGATGCTGTTCCTCCAGTTTGCGTTGAGCTTCACTGGAACAATGCAGCAGGCCAAGGACAGACATGTGGGCATGAGAGCAGGGTGGAGTGTTGAAATGGCAAGTGACAGGGAGGTCTGGGTCATGCTTACAGACAGACCGAAGGTGTTCCGCAAAGCGGTCAGCCAGTCTGCATTTGGTCTCTCCAATGTAGAGGAAACCGCATTGTGAGCAGCGAATGCAGTAGACTAAATTGAGGGAAATGCAGGTGAAATGCTGCTTCACTTGAAAGGAGCGTTTGGGCCCTTGGACGGTGAGGAGGGGTGGTTGGGGGGGGGGGGTGGTGGGGGGGTGACGGTGGTGGTGATCAAAGGGGCAGGTGTCATTTTCAGGATGGCAACCTATAACTAGTGGAGTGCCACAGGGATCAGTGCTGGGGCACAATTATTTACAATATATATTAATGACTTGGATGAGGGAAATGAATGTACTATCGCCAAGATAAAAGCAAAATACTGCAGATGCTGGAAATCTGAGACAAAAATTAAAATAGCTGGAAAAACTCAGCCTATCACTGGCCCTCTATCCAGCTCTACCTGTCCCATCCCCCTCAACCAGCTTATCTTTCACCACATTTCTATTTTTCCTTAGTTCTGTTGAAGAGTCATACGGACTCGAAACGTTAACTGTGTTCCTCTCTGCAGATGCTGTCAGACCTGCTAGTTTTTCCAGCTATTTTTATTTTTATTTCAGATTTCCAGCATCTGCAGTATTTTGCTTTTATCTTGGCGATATTACATTCATTTCCCTCATCCAAGTCATTAATATATATTGTAAATAATTGTGGCCCCAGCACTGATACCTGTGGCACTCCACTAGTTAAAGGTTGCTATCCTGAAAATGACCCCCGTATCCCAACTCTGTCTTCTATTAGTTAGCCAGTCCTCTATCCAGGTTAATATACTACCCCAACGCCATGGGCTCTTATATTATTAAGTAGCTTTGTGTGGTACCTTATCGAATGCCTTTTGGAAATCCAAATATATTACATCTACTGGTTCCCCTTTATCTATCCTGCTCGTTAACTCCTCAAAGAATTCTAATAATTTGTCAGGCATGATTTCCCCTTCAGGAAGCCATACTGACTCTGCTTGATTAGATTATGTATTTCTAAATGCTCTGCTATTACATTCTTTATAATAGACTCTAACATTTTCCCAATGACAGATGTTAAGCTAACTGGCCTATATTCACCTGTTTTTTGTCTCCCGCCCTTTTTGAATAAGGGTGTTACATTGGCAGTTTTCCAATCCTCTGGGACTTTTCCAGAATCTAAGGATTCTTGGAAGATTACTACCAGTGCATCCACTATCTCCGCAGCTACTTCCTTTAATACCCTAGGATACAACCCATCAGGTCCAGGGGACTTATCGGTCTTTAGCCCCATTAGTTTCTCAAATACATTTTCTCTAGTGATAGTTATTGTATTTATTTCCTTCCCCCATTTTGTCCCATGATTTAGTATTTGTAGTATGCTATTAGAGTCTTCTACCGTGAAGACTATGCAAAGCATTTATTCAACTCCTCTGCCATTTCCTGGTTCCCCATTATTATTTTCCCAGCCTCATTCACTAAGGGGCCTATATTGACTTTCTCTCTTCCTTTTTATATATTTAAAGAAGCTCTTACTGTACATTTTCATATTACTTGCTAGTTTACCCTCAAAGTTTATTTTCTCCTTTTTTTTTGGTCATCTTCTGTTGGTTTTTAAAAAACTTTCCCAATCCTCTGACTTACCATTAATCATTGCCACATATTGTATGGTTTTTCTTTCAATTTGATACTATCCTTAATTTCCTTGGTTAATCATGGTTAGTTTATCCCCTTCTTAGAAACCTTCCTCACTGGGGTTTTTCTTTGTTGTGAGTCATGAACTATTTTCTTAAACATCTGCCATTGTTCACCAACCATCTTTTCTGCTGAATTCCTTTCCCAGTCCACTCCAGCCAACTCTGCCCTCATTCCTTCCTAATTACCCTTATTTAAATTTAGCACGGTTGTTTTCAACCCTAGTTTCTCACTCTCAAACTGAATGCTAAATTCTACCATATTATGGTCACTGTTTCCTAGGGGATCTTTTACTCTGAGATCATTTATTAAACCTGCCTCCTTACACATTACCAGATCCAAAATAATCTGATCCCTGGTTGGATCCACAACATATTGTTCTAGGAAACTGTCCAGAATACACTGAATTCTTGCTCGTGGCTACCGCCGCCAATTTGATTTTCCCAATCTACAAGAAGATTACAGTCACTCATTATGAATATATACACTGCCTTTTTTACATGCCCTCATTATTCCTGATATTCCTGATTTATTCTTGACTCATGCAAGGGGCTCCCCCCACCATTGGCAGTCAGTCTCCCCGTCCCCCACCGGCAAGCAGTCTCTGTCTCCCCCCCTCCTCACCTTAATAAATTGGCAGCTAGTCTCTGTCCATCTACCTCTCTCCCGCCTCCCCCGCAACACTGGCAGCCAGTCCCTTCCCATTCCACAGTGGCAGGCAGTCTCTCTCCCTCTCTCTCTGGCACCCACCCTCTGATTTTTTTAATCCATTCACAGGATGTGGGCTTTGCTGGCTGGGCCAGCATTTATTGTCCATCCTTAATTGATCGAGAAGGTAGTGGCGAGCTGCCTTCTTGAACCGCTGCAGTCCCTGTGGTGTAGGTACACCCACAGTGAAGTTAGGGAGGAAGTTCCAGGATTTTGACCCAGGCTCAAGGGGCTGAATGGCTCTTCCCCTGCTCCCTGAGAGCCTCACTTCCTCCCAAGCAGACTCATTGCTGCCACCGCTGGCGTTTAGGCCTCAGGCTAAAGAACGCACACTGTTCATTGCTCTTCCAATCAGACTGCTTCTCTTCAGCACTTGGTGCTGATAGGTCGCCTGTCAGTAGCAGACATGGAAGAGAAGTGGTCTGAAATTGGAGGAGCAGCTCCTTGTTAGATTTTTCACTTACTGGTATTTTCAGCACGGGCTCCGCAGGCCAGATAGAGATGCATGACAGGCCAGATAGTGGCCCCTGGGCTTGGGGTTGGACAAGCTGGAACTAAATACTCACAGACGTCACTTTTGTTCCCCATCTGAAGTCAGTTTCAGTGGCAATATTTGCCAATGCAAGTACATGACAAGCCTTTGTTGGAAAAGAAAGTTTCATTTTGAACGTTGCCAAAAGTAGAAACTAAAAACCAAACCAGACACTGATTGTATTAATTTAATGCTATCACAACAAGAACACAAGAACTGGAGCAGGAGTAGCCATTCAGCCCCTCAAGCCTGCTCTGCCATTCGATAAGATCATGGCTGATCCAATTGTGGCCTCAACTCCACTTTCATGTCTGCCCCCACAAACCCCCCCCCCCCCCCCACCCCATAACCCCTGACCCCCTTGTCGATCATGTTTCACTCACTTTTTTAAAATTCATTCACGGGATGTGGGTGTTGCTGGCTGGGCCAGCATTTATTGCCCATCATTAACTGCCCTTCAGAAGATGGTGGTGATCTGCCTTCTTAAATCACTGCAGTCCACGTGGAGTAGGTACACCCACAGTGCTGTTAGGGAGGGAGTTCCAGGATTTTGACCCAGCGACAGTGAAGCAACAGCAATATATTTCCAAGTCAGGATGGTGAATGACTTGGAGGGGAACTTCCAGATGGTGGTGTCCCCATGTATCTGCTGCCCTTGTCCTTCCAGATGGTAGTGGTCATGGGTTTGGAAGGTGCTGTCTAAGGAGCGTCAGTGAACTCCTGCAGTGCATCTTGTAGATGGTACACACTGCTGCTAATGTGCGTCAGTGGTGGAGGGAGTGAATGTTTAAGGTGGTGGATGGGGTGCTGACCTAGTGGGATTTTTTGTGCTGACTAACGTTGAATGGTTATGGTAGGTTGGTGGCTATGTTACCGGTCTCATAATCCAGAAGCCTGGATTAATAATCCAGAGATGAGATTAAATCCCACCATTGCATCTGGGGGAATTTAAATTCAGTTAATCAATGCAACTGGAATTAAAAAGTTAGTCTTAATAAAGATAATCATGAAACTACCACTTGGTTGTAAAAACCTATCTGGTTCACTAACGTCCAGGGAAGAAAACCTACCAACCAGACTCAGTCTGGCTGACATGTGACTCCAGACCCACAGTTATGTAGTTGACTCTTAACTGCCCCTGGAAAGCCATTCCTTTGCATCAAATCACTACAGAAAAGTTGAAGCAGAACGTTTTATTGATGCAGATAAGACATTAGGAACACTTTCTTAATAATGTTAAAAAAGTGACACTTTGAGAAATGGGCTGAGCCAGTAGTAATGAACACTACCTTTAGGTATGGCTAAGAAGTTAAAGGTTAACTATAGACTTCACAAAATCAGCAGCTACGTACTTCCTATCAAGTCAGCCAATCATCAGCCATTTCAAGGCAAGTTCCACTTGCTTCATGTATAAAACTTCACCCACCTTTTAATCAATGTTTTGACTTACTGATAACTTGTCAATATCCACACTGGACTTTTATTTCCTGTATCTGCAATTTTTCAGAGTTAATAAGCAATCGGATCAATTATCAATATCGATCAAACTCATTGACATAAGGAACAGAATTTGAACAGTGAGCTCTTTCAGATCTGCCTTGAGTAGTAGCTGGATGGCTCCCTGATGGCTGTTATTTAATTGTTAAAAGCTATGACCCACCTCCCCTCTCATACTGCCAGGCTACGTGTGATGGGGTAAAGACAAGCGAATCAGCCAGAGTCCCCAGGTCGGGGTGGTGGGGATGGGTTGTCAGGCTGTGTTATGAGTGCTCCTTTGTTCCATTGTATATGGTGCTGTGACAATTGGAATCTCGGTTGTTAGGCACCTAAATTCTCACCTGTCCCAATAACTACTGCACTGATCATTATTTTATGGATTCAGTTTTCTTCCACTTGCTCCCTCTCTCCCAACTTTCAAGAAGTCTTAGACCTTTCTTCAACTGTACTTTTGCACCACATTTTGACACCTTTTCTCTCCTTTCCCTGTGTTCAAAATTGCATCCTTTCCCCCCTCATTCTACAGTGCTTCGGAATCTCTCCCTTTCTTTGAGGAACACACCATATTTAAATGCAAGATTTGCTGCTGCAATTCTTGCTCGTAGCTCCAATTGTTCACATTGATCTTGTGACTTGTGAGGAGACACCGTCTTGTGTCAAGAAAACTTGGTAAACATGGCTCAGCTCCAATCCTGTGAATGGACAATGTTCTTTGAAGATGAGATCTGAAGAATTATTTTGAAATAAAAAGACCACCTGGCTCACTTTGACTGACCTCAGATGAGCTCAGATTTCAGTTTTAGAATCTGTTTATTTCTCAATGTAATTATCTGGCGAGTATCCAGAGTGTGGAAGATACTAATCATAGATTTGTATAATGATGGGGAGGCTCTTTTGAGGCTATAGTTCAACATCAAATGCCAAAGCAAAATAAGGAATAGAATCCCTTACAGATCTGTTAGCCCATAATGTAATGCTGAACTGAATAATCAGGTTGTTTGAAGCTTCTCATTTGGATAAATTTTTCCTTGATCCTGTAAAACAGGACTAAATAGAAGTTGATATCTCCCTGCCAAGCACCCCTGATGAGAATTACTTTGGCTAATTACAGTTTTAAAAAGAAGTTTGATTAAAAAAAAAGCTTCAATTCTCTGGAACCAATTCTATCACAGTAAACGTAAAAATGACTTACTTGTTGCTGATATTGCTTCTGCTCTCGTTCATATTCCAGTTTGCATTGCTCACACATATCCTCAATCCAGTTATCGTCATCATAGTCTGTGCTGCAGTTACAGCCCATTGTCACTGAAACAAAAGATATAACAGTCACCTCAAACCTCAGAGTCTAACGTCTACTTTGGGGTTATGCATTTGGCTGAGACCACTCAAGCAGGTGTACAACAAGTGTATTTTTCACCTAGCTCTTGGCACATTTAAAAACTAAAATTTACGTTCTTCTTTCAGTTGTGTTGCTCACTAGTGAACATCTTCCTTTTTCTAGCCTAGGAATTCTGCTCTATCAGTAACCAAGGGCATCAAACAACATTCTAGCTGTTCCTTAGACCTGTTGTCATTCAGGGTGTTAAATAATCTTTATCTTGTATTCTCCAGTAAAGACTTTTTACAGCTAGACATTCACCTGTAAATCTGATAATGGAAATGTGCACATTCTAAAATGTGCAAATGTCTTGAGTATAAAAACAAGTTCATAGGCCAAGTTAATTTATAACAAGTTACTAAACTGATTTGAAATTATAGCTTTGGCTGATCACATAATTAAAACTAATTCCCTGTATTTTAATAATTCACTTCCAGTTCACACTCATTCAAAATTTCTAATCCAGGTGTAATATTTAACCCTTTCATCAGCTAGTTAATTTTGAACAATCTGCGCTACAGGCAACACCAACCTAAATTCAGCCTGTGAGGTTGACTTCGCTTTTTTTTTGTTTCAACATACTGCAACATCTGTTATGTTTTAGGAGTTGCTTGTATGGACACAAATGAATTTCGGTAAAATCAACAAATGACCAGTAATTAATGGAGTAAAAGAACATTCAAAAATACTTTGACAAAAATAAGAACTTAGCATATTCTGTTATATCACAGAATTATTATGGTGCAGAAGGAGGCCATTCGGCCCATCATATTTGCACCAGCTCTCCGAATGAGCATTATTTATGACTCAGTGCCATTCTCCTGCCGTTTCCCTGTACCCCTGCACATTGCTTCTATTCAAATAATTATCTAAAGCCCTCTTGAATGCCTCGATTGAACCTGCCCCCACCCCCAGGCAGTGCGTTCCAAACCCGAACCACTGACTGTGTGAAAAAGCTTTTTCTCACATTGCATTTGCTTCTTTTGAGAATCACTTTAAACCTGTGCCCTCTCGTTCTCGATCCTTTTACGAGTGGGAACAGCTTCTCCCTGGGTAGAATATTGCCGTCAGTGGGCAGGGGCGGGCCTAACATGCCGACATGTAAAATGATGCGTGATGACGTTGGGCGTGTGTCCCGACATCATCGCGTGTCATTTCGATATTTCGTTCGGCAGGTATGCGCCAGATTTGGCTGCGCGCCCGAACTGCCAGCAGCCTATTAAGGCCATTAAAAAAGTAATTAAAGTGGTTAACAACGCTGCCTGTCCAACCTTAAGGCTGGCGGGCAGGTGAAGAGCCCAAGTGGCCTTCGCGATTTTCAGGAAGCCTCATCCATGGGTCGGATGCGGTTTCCTGAAGGTTTTTTAAAAATAATTAAATAAATTTTGCAAACTACACAAACATGTTCCAGTTCATGTAACAGTAGGGGACACGTTTAAATAACTTTTTTACTTTATTAAAAAGTTTTATCATCAACTTAATCTCCCTGAGACAGCTCCATGCCTCAGGGAGATTGCTGCGCTCTTTCACGGACATGCACAAAAGAGCACTGGCCCCGACTCTCCCTCCTCCCCCCGCCCACACAGGCGGTGCCAAGTGCTACAGGCCGCGTGTTAGGCTGGGCGTGTCTTAAATGGCCTGCCTGTGTAAAATGGCAGCGCGCAGCCGATTGTGGGTGGCAATTGGCTCTGCTGCCACCCAGCCCACCCACCATAGGAAAACATTTCCCCCCTATCTACTCTATCCAGCCCCCTCATGATTTTGAACACCTCTATCAAATCTCCTCTTAGCCTTCTCCTCTCCAAGGAGGACAGTCCCAACCTTTCCAATCTATCTTCATAACTGAAGTTTCTCATCCCTGGAACCATTTTTGCAAACCTCTTCTGCACTCTCTCTCCAATGCATTCACAACCTTCCTATAGTGTGGCACCCAGAACTGTACACAATATTCCAACTAAGGTCCTACTAATGTCCCATACAAATTCAGCATAACCACCTTACCCTTGTACTCTATGCCCCTATTATTAAAGCCCAGGATACTGTATACTTTATTAACTGCTCCCAGGTCTGTCTGCTCCTGCACAACCTTTTACAGTTATAGCCCTTATTTGTTATTGTCTCTCCATGTTCTTCCTACCAAAATGAAATACCTCACACTTCTCTGTACTGAACTTTGTCTGTCACCCATCTGCCCTCTCCACCAACTTGTCTATGTCCTTTTGAAGTTCTACACTGCCCTCCTCAGTTTACAGTGCTTCCAAGTTTTGTATCATCTGCAAACTTTGAAATTGTCCCCTGCACACCAAGATCTAGATCATTTATATAGATCAGGAAAAGCAAGGATCCCAGTACTGACCCCTGGGGAACTCCACTACAAACCCTATTCCAGCCCGAAAAATATCCATTAACCATTATTCGCTGTTTCCTATTTTTCAGCCAATTTTATATCCACATTATTACTACCCTTTATTTCATGAGCTATAACTTTTCTCAAGTCTGTTGTGTGGCACTGTATCAAATGCCTTTTGGAAGTCCATGTACACCACATTAACATCATTACGCTCATCAACTCTGTTACCTCTTCAAAAAAACTTTAGCAAGTTAAACAATATTTACTTGAAAGTACAGCTCCAATTCAACTTTATGTTTTTTTAGGTGATAACTGTTTGGTACATTTTTTGAAAATATCTGTTGAAATACCATTAGATAAACTAAGATGAACATGTACAAGATTGAACAATAGTAAGTATTTTTTCAAAAATTAAACTTAAGTAAAAAAAAAACTGAACAACTTATTAGGCTTACGGACACATTTCTAGGGTAGCATGTTTAATATTTAAAATACTTCAGGCTGTCCTGGTTAAACATATCTAAGGTAGAAAGAGTTAATGTAATTCCCAGTAAATTAACAAAATACTGATAACCATTGGTGAGGAGGTAGAAGGGACTTACTTACAATCCTGTAGTTACTTTGTCAGCAGCAGTAATGGAGAGATCTTAACTACTGAGTGTGTTGAAATTTCAGTATCCACTGGCATTATAAACATTACCTTTACAATTGAATAAATAAATGCTTAAAACATAAACCTAGTGGTTTTGGAGGTATTTGAGGGTTGGGGGGGGGGTGGTGGGATTTGTAATCATGCAGGAATGAAGACTTATCAACCTAAGCAGGCCAAATTTGGATTCAGGAACTGTGCAAAAAGTTGCTGTTACTTTCAAAATTGCTAATATTTCATGCTGGTTTTCAGTTTCCCCATCTTAAGTCAGTTATTGACTCTGTCCAAAAGCACTATTTATTACAGTGCAATTTACAAGCCCATTCCATGTCACATTTTCCATACAGTGCGCTTTGCAATTTAAGTTCTCTGAATCAATTTTATAGTTTATATTTTGTATCAGACACGAGGCACCTGTTCAAAGTATTTTTATAAAACGTCACTTGCTTTTTACACTTCGTTGCCAGAACAATTGCAACACACACACACAAACACCTCTTCTTAGAGGTTGGCATAATGAATATTTTCAAAAGACTGTCATTGTTAAGTTTCCAAGGTCAAGTTTTAGGTAAAAATAGAACTGAAAAAATAATGCAACCATGCCTACAGAGTGCAAGGTGTTCTGACCCTCATACTTTGACCAGATTCAAAAATTGTATTTTGGCATAAAGATACCCACTATTTGTTTAAAATACTATAACTGGGACAAATTCCATCTTATGTTCTTGTAGATTCAATTTCAATTGTAAATTACTCTCAATGACAGTCAGCAAGTTTTGGTGAGCTGCACCCACCACTTCACAATTCAAGTTGTATTCAGCCATAATCTAGTGAAAAGATCCTGACTTCCTGTGCATGCTGCAAAAACTGGTCACTAGACTTAGAATCTTACAGGACAGCAGGTCATTGAACCCATCGTGCCTGTAC
The DNA here is from genome assembly GCF_017639515.1 of Carcharodon carcharias. Lineage (NCBI taxonomy): Eukaryota > Metazoa > Chordata > Chondrichthyes > Lamniformes > Lamnidae > Carcharodon > Carcharodon carcharias. The sequence continues at coordinate 2,875,656 of NC_054485.1, forward strand.
CAAATCTTTGAAAAGCTATCCAATTAGTAGCATTCTTTTTCTCTTTCCCCATTGCCCTGCAGAGTTTCCCCTTTGAGTATTTATCCAATTCCCTTTTGAAAGTTACTTTCGAATCTACATCCACCACTTCAGGCATTCCAGATCACGACAAATAGCTGCATAAAAATGTTTTTCCTCATGTTGCCTTTGAGGTGTAAATGTCTGTTAAAGGGTCATGAGTCACATTACATTCCCATCATTAGTGTATGACTATAGAATAGACTGTTAAAGAGAGAGCACAGCCAACCTGCCGTGCCCATGACACACACTCTTCCAGTCCCGAATATGTGCTGGCCATGACACAAAGCCACAATGAGGAATCTTTCCTCTGTGCACTAAGTGTAATGAAATTTAAATGTTTATTACAGGAGGGAAACCTTCAGTATTAAGTTTTAATTCTCTTAAACATTTCACAGCTATGGAGCTTACAGTAATTTTAAAAAGTCCCCAATTTCTCCCAACAGTCTAGAGGGAAATGAAACCTCTTACGTAATGTAAGGTGTTCTCCTTCCTCCTAGAATCCTGAGACACTGACTAATATCCACTCAATATGGTTAGAAATTTAATCGCATTCTCTCAGTGTGAAACAACATTTCTCACTGTCAAATAAAAATAACAGGCCAGGATTTGACACCTCCTGCACGGTGTATCTCCCCCGGTGAATGCGGCGAGTCCATGTAAATCTCCATTCAGTTCAGTGAGACCATAATATCCCATTGGGTGGGAGGGGTCATAAAATCCTGGCCCCAATTACAGGAAGGAAGATGCAAATGGAAAGAAACTCATCCTGAACAATAATGTTATGCACTCCAGTGTTCAGATCTATTTCAATCCTTATGTAACATGTGGTAGAACTGCATATCAAACCTACAGTGGAGTAGTTTAGCAAAGCTGTTGATTCACTTGCCAAGGGGGATGCTCTGGTTGCTAATGTTATATCGCCTGAAGGCATCAAGCATTGGAAAGCAGCACCCCTGCAACATCTGCACAAACTTCTGTGTCTCTGCTGGAGGGAGTGGGCAGTGCCATGAATCGTGGAAAGAGTATTTGCCCATGCTGTCCTTGTCAGATGGCAGCTGAATGCATCTACCCTGAATCCCGGCCTGGTTTCAGAACTGGGAGATCTACAATTGACATGATCTTCTCAGTCCAGCAGCAGCAGGAGAAATGCCGTGAACAAAGGAGACCACTATGTATTGCCTTCATTGATCTTACCAAGACATTCGACCATGTGAGCAGAGGAGGTTTATTTAAGCTGCTGGAGAAAGTTGGCCGCCCACTGAAGCGGCTCTTTCCATGACAACATGATGGGGAAGGTCAGCTACGATGGGGCAACACTGAACCCTTTTACATCTGTATTGAGGTCAAACAGGGTTATGTTCTGGCACAGACTCTCTTTGGCATATTCTTCTCTTTGCAGCCGTCTTATGCCTTCAGGTTGCCTACAGAGGGTGTCCACTGACAGAAACCTGTTCAGCCTTGCCAGTCTGACATCCTAGGCAAAGGTGCACCAAGTCCTCATCAGGGAGTTGCTCTACACTGACAATGCTGCACTAACATTCCATACTGAGCAGCACCTTCAGAGACAAATGGACAGATTCTCTCATTCCTGTAAAGAGTTTGGTTTGACCATCAGCATCAGGAAGACAAATGTCATGGTCCAGGATGTTACCATACCTCCATCTATCAGCATTGACAATGTCATGCTGGATGTTGTTGACAGCTTCACATATCTAGGCTCCACAATCACCAGCAATCTGTCACTTAATGCTGAAGTCAACACACTCTGTAAAAGCTGCAGCTGTTCTGTCCACGCTGAGTAAGAGAGTGTGGAACAACAGCAACCTGAATGAGAACACTGAACTGTGAGCTACAGAGCCTGTGTCCTCAACCCACTCCTCTACGGTGGGGAGAGTGGGACAAAATGTGCCAAGCAGGAGAAAAGGCTGAACAGTGTCCACCTTCACTGTCTCAGACATGTCCTCAACATCTCTTGGCAGAACAAGGTCACCAACTCAGAGGTCCTGGAGTGTGTTAATTCCGTCAGCATTTGCTCTTTGCTGAGCCAATGACATCTGCATTGGCTCAGTCACACACATCACATGGATAATGGCTTTATACCCAAAGACCTTCTGTATGGTGAATTAGCCACTGGGTCACAAGCACTTGGGTGTCCATACTTCCGATACAAGAACACCTGCAAGAGAGATATGGGGCAGAATTTTTCACCCTGTGGGCAGGGGCGCGTCCAATCCAAACAGGTGTGAAATAGTGCGCAATGACGCTGGGCGAGTGTCCCAACAACATTGTGCACTCTCGCCAACTTTCGATCATGCGTGAGAGTTGGCAGCGTGCCTGCCAACAATGAGGAGGCCTATTAAGGCCCTTATACAAATTAATTAAATTGTATTTTTCGTTGCCCACTCAACTGTTCGGTTGGCAGGCAGGTGAGTAGGCCAGGCAGCCTATGCACTGCTTACAAAACCTCATCCATGGGCGGGAAGAGGTTTCCGACAGTGACTGAAGAAACAATAACAATTTTTTAAACATCATTTTTTTACAAGTCCCTCTTCATGTGACTGAGGTTTATCTCATTTGTGAAAGGTTTAGTTTTGTATTTAAAATTCTACAGCTCTGAGGCAGCTCTGTGCCTTCAGGGAGCTTTCAGTGCGCGCTCCCACCCACATGCGCAGACTTTAGCGCTCGTGCTCCTCCTGCCCCCAGCCCAGCCACCCCGAGGCTCTTAGCGTGTCTTTCACACTGGCTAGCCGTTAACTGGCCAGCCAGCATGAAGTTGCGGTTGGAGCCTGATTGTGGGTGGCGGTCCATCTCGTGGCGTTCCCAGCCCCATCCACCGCGCCCAAGGGGAAAATCCTGCCCACGAAGATGACGACATTGACACTGATAATTGGGACACAGTCCCTGACATGGGCGAGCTCCGGAGGCTGATTGTTTGGAAGGTCATTGGGAGAGGCCTTGGTTTAATGGCACCTTCGACAGTGCAGCGTTCCCACACTACTCCATTTAAGCATAAGTCTAGATTATAAGCTGAGGTCTCTGGATGTGCAGCTCGAACCAACCACCTCCTGACTCAGAGGCGAGATTGTTACCCACTGAGCCACGACCACTGTCACAGATACCAGAAATCCTTTAGTATTGACCAAAAATGGCCAGTCTGGGTATGTGACTGTAGACACCATGGCAAAAAAAAGTTAACCACCAGAGACATTACAGCTGGAGAGAGAAACAGTTAATGCTTCAGGTCAATGATCTTTTATCAGAAGGTTCCAACAAAAGCTTATCAGCCTGAAACATTAACTCTATCTCTCTCCACAAATGCTGCTTGACCAGCATTTTCTGTTTTCATTTCAGATTTCTAGCATCTTCAGTATTTTGCTTTTATTACTCATCCTTTCCTCGACTCATTTTAAAGCTTGGATCACTAAACAGCAGTTGAGAGCGGGGTCGCCAGCCAATTCTTTGATCCTTCCTTCTATAGAGACAGGGGGACAATTACCAAGGGAACTACCCCAGGTGGGAGAACAATTTTAGTAAATGTGGGTGAGGAAGGGAGGGGAGGCATTGGCGGAGTGGTATTGTTACTGGACTAGTAATCCTGAGACCCAGGGTAATGCCAATGGTGGAATTTGAATTTAATAAAAATCTGGAAATAAAAAGTCTGATGATGACCATGGAACCATTGTTGATTATTGTTAAAACACACCTGGTTCACTAATGAAGGGAACATGAAGGAAATCTGGTCTGGCCTACATGTGACTCCAGACCCACAGCAATGTGCCCTCTTAAGGGCAATTGGGAATGGGTAAGAAATGCTGGCCTAGCCAGCGACGCCCGCATCCCATGAATGAATACTAAAAAAAGGATCCCACAACAGGCATATGATTGATTGCAGTTGAAGTAAAAATCCTTGCAAAATTTCATTGCTTATTAACTGTTGTCCATCTCTTTTATTCAAGTCTTGTTACACATAAGATTTATATCCACCTCCATCTATTACCTTTAAAATTGATACTTCCAGATCTCCTAGAACTCCTTAGATTCTAGAACAGTTCCTAAAGATTGAAAAGTAGAAAAAAAAACCTGCTACTGAAGAAAGGAAGAAGAGGGAAAAATAATCAGGAACGACAGGTCAGTTACCCTAACATCAGTATTTGGCAAAATGCTAGAACCTATTTTTGGGTACATGTTAACAAGACACTTAGAAAATTATATCATTAAGCAGAGTTAACACAGATTTATGAAGGGAAAATTGTGTTTTACAAATCTATTAGAGTTTTCTAAGGATGTAACTAGTAAAATGGATTAAGGGAACCAGTAGATGTGATGTATCTGGATTTTCAAAAAGCATTAGGACTGATAGGGTTGGGGTAATATATTATTAACAGAATAAAAATAACCAGGACATTTTCAAATTGGCAGGCTATAATTAGTAGGGTACTACACTGATCAGTACTTCAGCTAATTACAGTCTATGTTAATGACTCAGATGAGTGGACTGAGTGCAAGGTATCCAAGTTTGTTGACAATACAAAATTGTGTGGGAAAGTAGCCATTGAGGAAGATGTAAAGAGGCTGCAAACAGATATAGATAGGTTGGGTGAGTGGGCAAGTACGTGGCAGATGGAATATCTTATGGTGTCATGTGAAGTCACGCCCTTTAGTCGGAAAAAATAAAAGCAGAATACTTTGAATGGTGAGAGACTGAGAAATGTTTGCATTTGGAGGGACCTGGGTGTCCTTGTACATGATTCACAGACAGTTAACATGCAGGTACACCAAGCAATTAGAAAGGGAAATTTTATATTGGCTTTTGTTACAAAGCGATTGGAGTATAAGACTAAATGAGTTGTACAAGTATTAAGGGATATGGGGATAGCGTGGGAAGCTGAAGTTGAGATAGAAGATCAGCCATGATCTTGTTGGAGGGCAGAATAGGCTCGAAGGGCTTATTTCTTATGTTGTCCTGATCACTGTCCACTGTGCCAGAGTTTAGTTTTATTAATAAAGAAATGCAGCATGATAGCAAACCTGGAGGACGCTATTATTGTCAATCTACCTAAATCAGTAGTCGATAGTTACTTCTGTTCTGTGGTTGGAATCCAGGTCTTTCCTGTTTTCACACCTTAGCGCTTTAAGCTGTAACATGTTATTTGAACACTTTTAAAACCTGATAACAAGGGACGACACTTTGAAGGCTCAAATTTACACATCACATGGTTGCTTTTTGTTGCAGATTTTCCCAGGAAAGAGAGTTTATTTTGTTAAGTGAAAATATAGGAAGCGGCAATTAGCAGAAATGAGTCATTATATTTATGTGAAAAGCATTTTAAATGCATATAAAGCTTTCCTCAGGTAAGTGGCTCTTCTCAATTGTTGAATAACTTTTTGTGGTAAGATGGGCTTCTCCCAAATGAATCAACCATTATTTCTGATATTAGAATGTTCGAGTAACGCAGCTACAGTTTTATTACACATTGTAAGGAAAGCATATAGTTCTGTTTTATTAGATGTGTCACCAACTATGTCAAGGCTTGTCTATTTTTCAACAACTTGCATTTATATAGCGCCTTTATTGTAGTAAAACATCAAGGCATTTCATAAGAGGGTGCAAGAACAAAATTTGACTGATCCACATTAGGAGTATTGGGCTGATAACAGAAAACTTGTCTAACAAAGTAGATTTTAAGGTGATTCTTAAAGATAAGAGGGACAAAGGCAGAGAAATTTAGGGGGAAGAATTCCAAAGTTTAGGGTCCAGATAGCAGAAAACATGGCTGCCAATGGTGGACCACTGATATCTGGGAGTTGTAAGGCTGGAGAAGATGTAGGGCTGGAGATGACTACAGAGATTTGGAGGTGTCGGACCAGGGAAACAAGAATTGGAATTTTAAAATTGAGGAGGTGGGAATGTAGGTAAGCGAGCACAGGGGTAATGTGTGAATGGAATGAGTTAGGACGTGGGCAACAGAGTTTTAGATGAACTCAAGTTTGTAGAGTAGACATGGGAGGCTGGTCAAGAGAGAGCGTTGGAATAGACATGGCTAGAGGTAACAAAGACATGAATGAAGATTTCAGCAGCAGGTAAGCTGAGACAGAAGCAAAGTCAGGCAATGTTACAGGGCTGGAAGTAGGTGGTCATGTGATGGCATGAACATGTGGTCATAAGCTCATCTCTGGGTCAAAAATGACACCAAGCTTGTGAACAGTCTGGTTCAGCTTCAGACAATGGAAGGGAGAGGAATGGAGTCAGTGGCGAGGGAGCAGAGTTTGTGGCAGAGACCAAAGACAATGGGCAGGATTTTCCATTCTGGGGGTAAGTCTCCTGGCAAGGGAGGGAATGGGGAGTGTTTCCTGCCACAGAGGCCACTGGGAATTCACACCATAGTCTGTGACCCCCCCCACCCTCATTAATTATTTAGTTGGGGGTTTCCCAGTGTATTGCATTGCAGGAGGGGCATCATTTTGAAAGATTCCCAGACGTAACTGATCCACTTTTGAAGATAGAAGATGGATCTCCTGGAAGAGTCTGCAGCTGGAAGGGGGACCTCCTGCTCACTACCCACTGCTGTGTGTTCCAGGGTACACAGTCACTGGGGGCCTCCATCCTGATCTCTGCAAACTACCCCAGGCCTTCTCCAGGTAAGTGCCAACATACACACGCCACATTGGTCCAGACATGTTCAGGACTGGCATGATATCCCGCTGGCAGTACAGATGATCAGGCGGGGTGAGGAGGGGGTGGTGAGGTGTGGGGGTGGTGGTGATTCAGGCCGGGCCTCCATCTGTATCCCATTACTGGGATGGGAATCGGTTTCACACTGCCCTCTGGCAGGAACTGTCACCCTCACGGTGGGAGGGAGCACAAGGCTCTATCGTCATTTCATGCCAACAGGAAACCGATTTTTCAGCTCTTGCCACATTGTCCCCCCCTGCCCACCATTAAACCCACCGCAGGGGTGAACTGGAGAATTCTGCCCAGTGGCTTCGGTCTTCCCAATATTTCATTGGAGGAAATTGCTGCTTATCCAATAATGGATGTTGGACAAGCAGTCTGATAATTTAGAGGCAGTGGAGGGGCTGAGAGGTGGTAGTGAGGTAGACCTGGCTGCCATCAGCATACATGTGGTGCTATGTTTTCAGATGATGCCATAAAGGCACAACATGTAGATGAGAAATACGAGGGGGGCCAAGGATAGATCCTTGGGGAACACCTGAGGTAACGGTGCAGGAGCAGGAAGAGAAGCCATCGCAAGTGATTCTCTGGCTACGATTAGAACGATAAGAATGGAACCAGGCAAGTACAGTCCCACCCAGCTGCCCCATTAAACTTCAAGTAGCTTGAAAAAGAAAGTGTTTAACTATAATAGACTTTAAAACAATACATCCTTTCTCCATATAATTGATTGTGAGGCATGACTGTAAGAGAAACATATCAGTTTCCATTCAATAAAATAAAAACTCCTTCCTATAGAGAGGCTTTCATTTGTTCATAAATAGACAGTGACAAATTAATTAATGTCAAAAATCGTTATTGCATTCCTTTCAGGAAACATGAACTTTAGAAATGAAGTAACCTCTGATATACCCCACCTCATAACATAGAAAGGTAGGACTTGTAGGATTAGCCCATCAAGCCTGTTCATTTGATCATCTGTACCTAACTCCATTGACCTGCCATGGTTCAGTAACCCTCAAATACCTGATCCAACAAACCGATCCATCGCCAGTTTGAAACTTTCAATTAACTCCCAACATCAAAAACTTTTTGGGGGGGAGAGCGTTCTAATTTTCCAATCTACTTTATGTGAAGAAGCACTTCCTGATATCACCCATGAGCAGCCCAGCTCTTGTTCTGGACTCCCCCACCACAGGAAATGGTTTCTACCAATCTACCAGCTCCTTTAACCCCTGTAAAGTCCTCAATTAGATCATCCATTAATCTTCTATACTCAAGGGAATACAAGCATGCTTCTGGTCTTCATAATTTAACCCTTTATCATTCTAGTGAATCTATACAGCACCTCCTCCACAATCAATGTATTGATAGGAATGCAAAAACAGCTTCTAAAGTTAGACATGGTCAGACAATTGGATGAACGCATCTGACCCTCCTTCTAGAGTCCATGTTATTTATTTGCCCATCATGGAATGTTCGACTTATAAACTGACTGGAGTAAGACCTTCTCAATTTTGATTAACATTTAACGTCATGGATTTGCATTCTGTTCAGCCACGCTATCATGGCTGAAAACCTTACAATAAAGGAAGCATTTTGTTGTAACCTGACCACTTCATTCGCACATTGGTTTATCATGTGGTCAGCTCATGATGAAATATTTTCCATTCGATGCAGTTGTCCACCCTATATTCTATTTATAGTTCCGGAAAGTGTTGCGCAAAACTGCCCTGTTTTAGCACAAAGGTGACATAATTAAAGTTGGCTTTGTACTGCAAGTGTTGTTTTATCCTTGGTACTGACAGTATACACTCTTTATACCTGGAGATAAAGTAAAGCTTTGCACCAGTATTTAAACATATCTTAGAAGATCCCCAAAGGCTGGTAAATGCTTTGATGTAATTGAAATGTTGAAAGTGCCAACCTGAGAATATTGTAAATTTAATTTGTTTCTTTATAGTTATAATTACAGTTGACGTGGCGCAAAACTGAATTGGTGGGAGATCACCCCCTGGAAGTGGTCTATCATTTAACAGCGAAACCTGAGTTAAATCTACTCCGATATAATTCACAGCCTGTGTTGTACAAGTTGGAACTGTGGCAACAGCAAAAACACAAGCAGCAAAATTGACGCATTAGAGTTTTCAAATTCTTTGTCACAGACTTTTGTTTCAAGTTGTGACAATATCTCTGTGGGTCTTTTAACCTCATCACAACATCTGGGTGGGCCTGGATTGCTGAAGACTGAATTGATTGTTATAACAAATGCTAGGACTGTGGCAGTTTGTAAATCATCTTCCAGCAGCAAATGATTTGTATCCTGATAAGTGCACCTGTAAAGAAAAATGATTGCATAAATCTGAATGTCGGCCAGCTTTGCTCTGTAGTTACAAAATCTACACAGCCCGCTTCCCAAAGGTTCATGAACCAATGTGGATAGCCTACATTGATACTGACCAGCCTGTAGAATTTCCATTGGGGTTTCTCCCACAGAATCAGCATAAACAGCTGTCTCCATCATCGCCAGGGGTTTCACTGAACTT